>NW_027193135.1:0-60000 GCF_949987515.2 Delphinus delphis | reverse complement strand
AGTCATATTGCATGGTACCCATTCCACGGGTTTCAACTACCCAGGTTTTAGGTAATCTTCCTTCAGCTAAAACATGCATGTGGAACCCAGAGTATGATCAACCATGTGATCGGGAGACGTGTTCAAATATGTCTCAGTTTTCCTCCCCTGGTACTCGGGTGCAACATTCCAGACGCTTTACTAACACTCTCCCCACTTGGAGAGTCAGCGCCTTTAACCTCCTGTTTGGCACAGTTTGCAATTTCTGCGGAAGATGAACAGGAATAGCGAGAACCAATGAGAGGCTAGCTGGAGGTGTCTGGACGGGCAAATTTAACTCTCATTTCCCACCAGGAAGAGGAAATAACCAAAGGCTCAGCGTGCCGTACCGGAACCAGATTAGGGCCTGAAGCCATCCTGCGGTGTTGCGGCCAGCTCAAAAGAAAGCGAGTTGAAGAAAGGAGCTCAGGGGCACTGTAATTCACAAACCTGCAGAGTTATAAATGACAGCTATCGTCCAAAAATAGACTGAAGTAAGGCTGCCAAGAGGACTTGAAAGCGGGGCAGAATTGCAGGAAACCGATTTCAGGAGGTAGACTGGAATTGCATTGAAAGCATAGGAAAAGAGGCAGAACGTCCACAATGATGCACTTGGCCAAAAAGGGCGTATGCGTTTTTTCCTGAATATATTCAGGAAAAAACGCATACGCCCTTTTTGGCCAACCAAGCAAGCTTGCAAAGGAAATCTGCACTACAATGAAGTCTCACTTCCCCCCGGTCAAAAGGGCCATCTGAAAAAAGTGTAAAATCCAGAAAGGCAGGACAGGCCATGGAGAACTGGGAGCCTTGCTATGCTGATGGGCGGGATGTAAATTGCCAACAGACACTCGGGAGAAGTGTATGGTGTTTCCTGAAACATCTAAAAAACAAAGCAACACAGCCTAGGGCACTGCCACTTATGGTCCTATAGCTTAGGGAAATTAAAATCAAAAAGACACAGCCACCCCAAAGTTTGGGACGCCTCTGTTTACAAGAACCTCGTTAACAGTACAAGTTCAATATCACAGAAAGTGAAAAATGGATAAAGAACTTGTGGTACTTACGTACAATGCAGTATCACTCGGCAATGAAATCTATGTCATCAGGCCCATAGCAGCATAATGAGTGGATTCAGGTACGATGATTCTAACTGAAATAAGTCACACAGAAAAAGAAACATCATAAGATATCAGTAATACACGGAATGTAAACTTGGCTACACAGGAACTGAATTCCAAAACAGAACAGGGTCTCAAATTTAGAAAACCAACTTATGCTTGCTTAAGGGGAAAGGTGAGTTGGGGTGCTGCATAAAACCAGAGATTGAAATGAGCACAGATAAAGTTCCTTAAGCCAAATATGGAATAAACAAGAGCTACTCCTTGCTCAACGAAATGGACTCAACACCGCATATTAAACGCCTAAGCATGTACCTGACTAGTAACTATCTTAAAACCTATGGATTGCTATGTCTCCGAAAGATAATCAAGCATGTGTACAGGGACATAAACGCAGCAGTGATAGGATTGGAGAGGTTCGGTGAGCAAATGAAGACCCTTTGAAGTCATATTGCATGGTACCCATTCCACGGGTCTCAACTCTCCAGGTTTAAGGTATTCTTCCTTCAGCTAAAACATGCATGTGGAACCCAGAGTATGATCAACCGTGTGAACGGGAGACGTGTTCAAATATGTCTCAGTTTTCGTACCCTGGTACTCACGTGCAACATTCCAGACGCTTTACTAACACTCTCCCGACTTGGAGAGTCAGTCCCTTTAACCTCATGTTTGGCACAGTTTGCAATTTCTGCGGAAGATGAACAGGAATAGCGAGAACCAATGAGAGACTAGCTGGAGGTGTCTGGACGGGCAAATTTAACTCTCATTTCCCACCAGGAAGAGGAAATAACCAAAGGCTCAGCGTGCCGTGCCGGAACCAGATTAGGGCCTGAAGCCATCCTGCGGTGTTGCGGCCAGCTCACAAGAAAGCGAGTTGAAGAAAGGAGCTCAGGGAAACTGTAATTCACAAACCTGCAGAGTTATAAATGACAGCTATCGTCCAAAAATAGACTGAAGTAAGGCTGCCAAGAGGACTTGAAAGCAGGGCAGAATTGCAGGAAACCGATTTCAGGAGGTAGACTGGAATTGCATTGAAAGCATAGGAAAAGAGGCAGAACGTCCACAATGATGCACTTGGCCAAAAAGGGCGTATGCGTTTTTTCCTGAATATATTCAGGAAAAAACGCATACGCCCTTTTTGGCCAACCAAGCAAGCTTGCAAAGGAAATCTGCACTACAATGAAGTCTCACTTCCCCCCGGTCAAAAGGGCCATCTGAAAAAAGTGTAAAATCCAGAAAGGCAGGACAGGCCATGGAGAACTGGGAGCCTTGTTATGCTGATGGGCGGGATGTAAATTGCCAACAGACACTCGGGAGAAGTGTATGGTGTTTCCTGAAACATCTAAAAATCAAAGCAACAGAGCCTAGAGCACTTCCACTTATGGTCCTATAGCTTAGGGAAATTAAAATCAAAAAGACACAGCCACCCCAAAGTTTGGAATGGCTCTGTTTACAAGAACCTCGTTTACCGTACAAGTTCAATATCACAGAAAGTGAAAAATGGATAAAGAACTTGTGGTACTTACGTACAATGCAGTATCACTCAGCAATGAAATCTATGTCATCAGGCCCGTAGCAGCACAATGAGTGGATTCAGGTATGATGATTCTAACTGAAATAAGTCACACAGAAAAAGAAACATCATAAGATATCAGTAATACACGGAATGTAACCTTGGCTACACAGGAACTGAATTACAGAACAGAACAGGGTCTCAAATTTAGAAAACCAACTTATGCTTGCTTAAGGGTAAAGGTGAGTTGGGGTGCTGCATAAAACCAGAGATTGAAATGAGCACAGATAAAGTTCCTTAAGCCAAATATGGAATAGACAAGAGCTACTCCTTGCTCAACGAAATGGACTCAACACCCCATATTAAACGCCTAAGAATGTACCTGACTAGTAAGTATCTTAAAACCTATGGATTGCTATGTCTCCGAAAGAGAATCAAGCGTGTGTACAGGGGCATAAACGCAGCAGTGATAGGATTGGAGAGGTTCGGTGAGCAAATGAAGACCCTTTGAAGTCTTATTGCATGGTACCCATTCCACGGGTTTCAACTACCCAGGTTTAAGGTATTCTTCCTTCAGCTAAAACATGCATGTGTCCCTAGAGTATGATCAACCATGTGATCGGGAGACGTGTTCAAATATGTCTCAGTTTTCGTACCCTGGTACTCGGGTGCAACATTCCAGATGCTTTACTAACACTCTCCCCACTTGGAGAGTCAGTCCCTTTAACCTCCTGTTTGGCCCAGTTTGCAATTTCTGCAGAAGATGAACAGGAATAGCGAGAACCAATGAGAGGCTAGCTGGAGGTGTCTGGACGGGCAAATTTAACTCTCATTTCCCACCAGGAAGAGGAATTAACCAAAGGCTCAGCGTGCCGTGCCAGAACCAGATTAGGGCCTGAAGCCATCCTGTGGTGTTGCGGCCAGGTCACAAGAAAGCGAGTTGAAGAAAGGAGCTCAGGGGCACTGTAATTCACAAACCTGCAGAGTTATAAATGACAGCTATCGTCCAAAAATAGACTGAAGTAAGGCTGCCAAGAGGACTTGAAAGCGGGGCAGAATTGCAGGAAACCGATTTCAGGAGGTAGACTGGAATTGCATTGAAAGCATAGGAAAAGAGGCAGAACGTCCACAATGATGCACTTGGCCAAAAAGGGCGTATGCGTTTTTTCCTGAATATATTCAGGAAAAAACGCATACGCCCTTTTTGGCCAACCAAGCAAGCTTGCAAAGGAAATCTGCACTACAATGAAGTCTCACTTCCCCCCGGTCAAAAGGGCCATCTGAAAAAAGTGTAAAATCCAGAAAGGCAGGACAGGCCATGGAGAACTGGGAGCCTTGTTATGCTGATGGGCGGGATGTAAATTGCCAACAGACACTCGGGAGAAGTGTATGGTGTTTCCTGAAACATCTAAAAAACAAAGCAACAGAGCCTAGGGCACTGCCACTTATGGTCCTATAGCTTAGGGAAATTAAAATCAAAAAGACACAGCCACCCCAAAGTTTGGGACGCCTCTGTTTACAGGAACCTCATTTACCGTACAAGTTCAATATCACAGAAAGTGAAAAATGGATAAAGAACTTGTGGTACTTACGTACAATGCAGTATCACTCGGCAATGAAATCTATGTCATCAGGCCCGTAGCAGCATAATGAGTGGATTCAGGTACGATGATTCTAACTGAAATAAGTCACACAGAAAAAGAAACATCATAAGATATCACTAATAAACGGAATGTAAACTTGGCTACACAGGAACTGAATTCCATAACAGAACAGGGTCTCATATTTAGAAAACCAACTTATGCTCGCTTAAGGGGAAAGGTGAGTTGGGGTGCTGCATAAAACCAGAGATTGAAATGAGCACAGATAAAGTTCCTTAAGCCAAATATGGAATAGACAAGAGCTACTCCTTGCTCAACGAAATGGACTCAACACCCCATATTAAACGCCTAAGAATGTACCTGACTAGTAAGTATCTTAAAACCTATGGATTGCTATGTCTCCAAAAGAGAATCAAGCATGTGTACAGGGGCATAAACGCAGCAGTGATAGGATTGGAGAGGTTCGGTGAGCAAATGAAGACCCTTTGAAGACATATTGCATGGTACCCATTCCACTGGTCTCAACTCTCCAGGTTTAAGGTATTCTTCCTTCAGCTAAAACATGCATGTGGAACCCAGAGTATGATCAACCGTGTGAACGGGAGACGTGTTCAAATATGTCTCAGTTTTCCTCCCCTGGTACTCGGGTGTAACATTGCAGACGCTTTATTAACAGTCTCCCCACTTGGAGAGTCAGCGCCTTTAACCTCCTGTTTGGCCCAGTTTGCAATTTCTGCGGAAGATGAACAGGAATAGCGAGAACCAATGAGAGACTAGCTGGAGGTGTCTGGACGGGCAAATTTAACTCTCATTTCCCACCAGGAAGAGGAATTAACCAAAGGCTCAGCGTGCCGTACCGGAACCAGATTAGGGCCTGAAGCCATCCTGCGGTGTTGCGGCCAGCTCACAAGAAAGCGAGTTGAAGAAAGGAGCTCAGGGGCACTGTAATTCACAAATGCAGAGTTATAAATGACAGCTATCATCCAAAAATAAACTGAAGTAAGGCTGCCAAGAGGACTTGAAAGCGGGGCAGAATTGCAGGAAACCGATTTCAGGAGGTAGACTGGAATTGCATTGAAAGCATAGGAAAAGAGGCAGAACGTCCACAATGATGCACTTGGCCAAAAAGGGCGTATGCGTTTTTTCCTGAATATATTCAGGAAAAAACGCATACGCCCTTTTTGGCCAACCAAGCAAGCTTGCAAAGGAAATCTGCACTACAATGAAGTCTCACTTCCCCCCGGTCAAAAGGGCCATCTGAAAAAAGTGTAAAATCCAGAAAGGCAGGACAGGCCATGGAGAACTGGGAGCCTTGTTATGCTGATGGGCGGGATGTAAATTGCCAACAGACACTTGGGAGAAGTGTATGGTGTTTCCTGAAACATCTAAAAAACAAAGCAACAGAGCCTAGGGCACTGCCACTTATGGTCCTATAGCTTAGGGAAATTAAAATCAAAAAGACACAGCCACCCCAAAGTTTGGGACGCCTCTGTTTACAAGAACCTCGTTTACAGTACAAGTTCAACATCGCAGAAAGTGAAAAATGGATAAAGAACTTGTGGTATTTACTTACAAAGCAATATTACTCAGCAATGAAATCTGTGTCATCAGGCCCTTCGCAGCACAATGAGTGGATTCAGGTATGATGATTCTAACTGAAATAAGTCACACAGAAAACGAAACATCATAAGATATCAGTAATACACGGAATGTAAACTTGGCTACACAGGAACTGAATTACAGAACAGAACAGGGTCTCAAATTTAGAAAACCAACTTATGCTTGCTTAAGGGTAAAGGTGAGTTGGGGTGCTGCATAAAACCAGAGATTGAAATGAGCACAGATAAAGTTCCTTAAGTCAAATATGGAATAGACAAGAGCTACTCCTTGCTCAACGAAATGGACTCAACACCGCATATTAAACGCCTAAGAATGTACCTGACTAGTAAGTATCTTAAAACCTATGGATTGCTATGTCTCCGAAAGAGAATCAAGCATGTGTACAGGGGCATAAACGCAACAGTGATAGGATTGGAGAGGTTCGGTGAGCAAATGAAGACCCTTTGACGTCATATTGCATGGTACCCATTACACGGGTCTCAACTCTCCAGGTTTAAGGTATTCTTCCTTCAGCTAAAACATGCATGTGGAACCCAAGTATGATCAACCATGTGATCGGGAGACGTGTTCAAATATGTCTCAGTTTTCCTCCCCTGGTACTCGGGTGCAACGTTTCAGACGCTTTACTAACACTCTCCCCACTTGGAGAGTCAGCGCCTTTAACCTCCTGTTTGGCCCAGTTTGTAATTTCTGCGGCAGATGAACAGGAATAGCGAGAACCAATGAGAGGCTAGCTGGAGGTGTCTGGACGGGCAAATTTAACTCTCATTTCCCACCAGGAAGAGGAAATAACCTGCGGCGGGCCGCTTCTGACCAGCAGAATAATGAGCCGCCACACGCAAGATTCTTCTCGTATCACACTTTATTGGAGCACAGCTTGGTTGAAGAAAGATGGAAGGAAGACCCTACGCAGCAGAATATGGCAGGCTTTATACTGGCCAGAAGGCCTACACAACAGCCCTGGATTGGTGTGTGTCAGAACATGTGACACTTCATTGCTACGCCTACAATCCACGGGATGCACGCGTGGCGCCTTACGCGGCACTCCTGGGTAGTGCAAGCAAAATGCAACAATGTAATTTTGCCTTCTTCTGGACCAAGAATCCAGCTCCTTCCTGGCGGCGTCCCACATCTCCCCCTTTTTCTTTATGTCCTTAGACCACACGACAATCGCCCGTACAAGTCTTGCCCCCAAGGGGACATGGCTGTTCAAGGGCTATCGTCATGGGCGGCAGAAATCACCCTCCCATAGTGCAATGCTGCTTACAGCGCGGGGTGCAAGGGCTGATTTCAAGCAGAGGCTCCCACTAGGAGTGCAATGGCTCATGGCCATCCTGTGCAGGGGCAGCCACTAGGACTTGCTTAGCAGGGAGATCCAGGCACCGGCAGGCTGGCCGTTTTCAATGGCCACCAAGGCTTGCATCAACATGATCTTTTGCGTGTGTGACTTACGTTTCAGACGACACACCAACCACAGGCACAGTGCGATCCCCACTGCACAAAGGATGCCAAAAGCCCCCATGCCTACCCATTCTTTAAAGAAAAGAAAAGTAGAGGATAGCCATGAAGCAAAATTCCCAAAAGAAACAGGGTGTAACTCGGTAGTATTAAGATGAATAATCTGTAATCGTTGTTCAAACAGCAGTCTCTCTGCTTCTTCGGACCAATTTCCTTTTAAATATTCTCCAATCAATTTACTTTGGTTCAAGCGTCCTATAATTTTATAGGGAGTAACACAAAGATGATTAAATTTAGCAACACAACCAAGCTGAAGCATATCATACAATTCTTCAAAGGCATCCTCCAGCAAATCCATCCGTTGATTCAAAGACAAAATGCCAGCATGTAAATGTGTATTAAAACGATTCTGATTTTCTAATGCTAGCGACGTCTGCTTTACTATACCATTAATTACAGCAGCTGATTGTACCTGATTTACCATTGCTGCAGCAGCAGTGGCGGCCGCCGTCACAGAAGCAGTTAAGGCAATTATAAGTGCAGCAGTAATCCCAAAATCCCGCCGCTGCCTCACCAAATTAACTAATGGAAAAGTAGCGGGATCTGCCTTAACTGGAATGGGAACAAATGTAGGTATACGTAGTACTACAGCAGTCTGCACGATTGTTCCACTCCAACACCGTGAAATCCAGCAGGATCTTGCATGCCTTTAGCAGCTGCCATTACCGCAGCGGCAAGCCCTGCATTAGACAAAGGGCCTCCAATCTCCCTGCAAGCTTTCATCCACACTTCAATGTCCTTTCCTTTAAAAGGTGTAATGGCTCGGCGGCATTCTTTTGTACATTGTTCATAAACAAGTTGTTTTACTAGAGGCATCGCCTCATCCACATTACCAAAAATTTTTCCCGCCGCTTCCATCATCCGGGCTACAAAATCAGAAAATGGCTCTGTGCCTCCCTGTATTATCTTTGTTAAATTCCCTGACACCTCCCCTTTATTTGGGAGGGCTCGCCAAGCATGCATATTAATCTCATTTATTTGATTATAAACTTGTACAGGGAACATAGTCTGATTATTTATCTACTGTCCTTGGCCTAATAACATATCTACATTCCAGGCAGGCTGCCCATTGGTAGCATTTTCCCTCGCTTGGCTGTGAGCCAAATCAGAAACAATAGACTTCCAGTCTAAATATTGCCCCATCGTTAAACACGCACGAGCAATATCTTGCCAATCAGTAGGGGTCAAGGCATTTCTTGTAAGCCGTTGCAAAAGCATAATAGTATAATTAGCAGAGATGCCATCTCGTTTGGAAGCTTCTGCAAGATCTCTAATTAATTTATGATCTATCATATCATAATATCGCTGGCGTGTAGCCGGGTCTTCAAATACTGGAAATGCATTGGACAAAGAAGAAAAAGGAACTTGGAACCAAGCCTCGCGGGGAATAAAAGTACTTTTCGGGGGAGGAATGGAAGGCGCAGAACGCCTAGGTTGAGCAGCACTCCCTAAGGCAGGGGGCAAAGCCCCAAAAGGGCCATAATGCTCCTCCTCATATTTTGCAGCAGCTTCTGCTAAATCCGCAGCGTCGCCGGGATCCAGCTCCTCATCATCTGATAAATACATGGCTTGCAAGCCAGACAATAGCGGATACAATGGTTCTCGCCCAGTCTCTTGGGCGTCTGGTTGTCTATATTTTAACTTTTTCTTAACACACACTTCCTCCTTATTATCTACTAATTCTACTTTTGTAGGCCTATCATCTGTAGCCTTATGACTGCCTGCTTCGGAAGCACTATCTTGATATGACCGCAAAACTTGCGTCGCTTGTTTCACTATGTCTGTACACTTTCCCTCCTTCAGGCAAGATCGAACTAAATTCCACAAAGGGAAAGTCCCACAGCACAGCTTACCCTCCTCATGAAAACGGTGCAAATCCTTTCCTAATTTCTCCCATGAAGGGATAGTCAAAGTACCCGAAACTCCAAACCATGGCGCTGCTTGATCTATATCATTCAGTAAACGGCCAATAGTCTTGTGACATAACATCAACCCCCGATCCCGTAAAAGTGCCTGTATCGGCTCATGAAAATTTGCCGTGGGGTTAACATGAGTATTCCCCATTATGTACTTGTACTGACTTTCACTAAAAGATTTACACCATTACACACACAACAAGATAGTGCAAGGCACAAAAGCTACGTACCGGCAAAATTACCGGTTCACTCCGTGTGTCGAGTTCTGAATCGGTCCTCCATGCAGGGCGCAACGAAGTTCCCGGGTTTCGGCACCACTTGCGGCGGGCCGCTTCTGACCAGCAGAATAATGAGCCGCCACACGCAAGATTCTTCTCGTATCACACTTTATTGGAGCACAGCTTGGTTGAAGAAAGATGGAAGGAAGACCCTACGCAGCAGAATATGGCAGGCTTTATACTGGCCAGAAGGCCTACACAACAGCCCTGGATTGGTGTGTGTCAGAACATGTGACACTTCATTGCTACGCCTACAATCCACGGGATGCACGCGTGGCGCCTTACGCGGCACTCCTGGGTAGTGCAAGCAAAATGCAACAATGTAATTTTGCCTTCTTCTGGACCAAGAATCCAGCTCATTCCTGGCGGCGTCCCACAATAACCAAAGGCTCAGTGTGCCGTGCCGGAACCAGATTAGGGCCTGAAGCCATCCTGCGGTGTTGTGGCCAGCTCACAAGAAAGCGAGTTGAAGAAAGGAGCTCAGGGGCACTGTAATTCACAAACCTGCAGAGTTATAAATGACAGCTATCGTCCAAAAATAGACTGAAGTAAGGCTGCCAAGAGGACTTGAAAGTGGGGCAGAATTGCAGGAAACCGATTTCAGGAGGTAGACTGGAATTGCACTAAAAGCATAGGAAAAGAGGCAGAACGTCCACAATGATGCACTTGGCCAAAAAGGGCGTATGCGTTTTTTCCTGAATATATTCAGGAAAAAACGCATACGCCCTTTTTGGCCAACCAAGCAAGCTTGCAAAGGAAATCTGCACTACAATGAAGTCTCACTTCCCCTCAGTCAAAAGGGCCATCTGAAAAAAGTGTAAAATCCAGAAAGGCAGGACAGGCCATGGAGAACTGGGAGCCTTGTTATGCTGAAGGGCAGGATGTAAATTGCCAACAACCACTCGGGAGAAGTGTATGGTGTTTCCTGAAACATCTAAAAAACAAAGCAACAGAGCCTAGGGCACTTCCACTTATGGTCCTATAGCTTAGGGAAATTAAAATCAAAAAGACACAGCCACCCCAAAGTTTGGAACGGCTCTGTTTACAAGAACCTCGTTTACCATACAAATTCAATATCACAGAAAGTGAAAAATGGATAAAGAACTTGTGGTACTTACGTACAATGCAGTATCACTCAGCAATGAAATCTATGTCATCAGGCCTGTAGCAGCATAATGAGTGGATTCAGGTACGATGATTCTAACTGAAATAAGTCACACAGAAAAAGAAACATCAAAAGATATCACTAATACACGGAATGTAAACTTGGCTACACAGGAACTGAATTCCAAAACAGAACAGGGTCTCAAATTTAGAAAACCAACTTATGCTTGCTTAAGGGGAAAGGTGAGTTGGGGTGCTGCACAAAACCAGAGATTGAAATGAGCACAGATAAAGTTCCTTAAGCCAAATATGGAATAGACAAGAGCTACTCCTTGCTCAACGAAATGGACTCAACACCCCATATTAAACACATAAGAATGTACCTGACTACTAAGTATCTTAAAACCTAGGGATTGCTATGTCTCCGAAAGAGAAACAAGCGTGTGTACTGGGGCATAAATGCAGCACTGATATGATTGGAGAGGTTCGGTGAGCAAATGAAGACCCTTTGAAGTCATATTGCATGGTACCCATTACACGGGTTTCAACTACCCAGGTTTTAGGTATTCTTCCTTCAGCTAAAACATGCATGTGGAACCCAGAGTATGATCAACCATGTGATCGGGAGACGTGTTCAAATATGTCTTAGTTTTCCTCCCCTGGTACTCGGGTGCAACATTCCAGACGCTTTAGTAACACTCTCCCGACTTTGACAGTCAGTGCATTTAACCTCCTGTTTGGCCCAGTTTGCAATTTCTGCGGAAGATGAACAGGAATAGCGAGAACCAATGAGAGACTAGCTGGAGGTGTCTGAATGGGCAAATTTAACTCTCATTTCCCACTAGGAAGAGGAATTAACCAAAGGCTCAGCGTGCCGTGCCGGAAACAGATTAGGGCCTGAAGCCATCCTGCGGTGTTGCGGCCAGCTCACAAGAAAGTGAGTTGAAGAAAGGAGCTCAGGGGCTCTGTAATTCACAAACCTGCAGAGTTATAAATGACAGCTATCGTCCAAAAATAGACTGAAGTAAGGCTGCCAAGAGGACTTGAAAGCGGGGCAGAATTGCAGGATACCGATTTCAGGAGGTAGACTGGAATTGCATTGAAAGCGTAGGAAAAGAGGCAGAACGTCCACAATGATGCACTTGGCCAAAAGGGCGTATGCGTTTTTTCCTGAATATATTCAGGAAAAAACGCATACGCCCTTTTTGGCCAACCAAGCAAGCTTGCAAAGGAAATCTGCACTACAATGAAGTCTCACTTCCCCCCGGTCAAAAGGGCCATCTGAAAAAAGTGTAAAATCCAGAAAGGCAGGACAGGCAATGGAGAACTGGGAGCCTTGCTATGCTGATGGGCGGGATGTAAATTGCCAACAGACACTCGGGAGAAGTGTATGGTGTTTCCTGAAACATCTAAAAAACAAAGCAACAGAGCCTAGTGCACTTCCACTTATGGTCCTATAGCTTAGGGAAATTAAAATCAAAAAGACACAGCCACCCCAAAGTTTGGGACGCCTCTGTTTACAAGAACCTCATTTACCGTACAAGTTCAATATCACAGAAAGTGAAAAATGGATAAAGAAGTTGTGGTACTCATGTACAATGCAATATCACTCAGCAATGAAATCTATGTCACCAGGCCCGTAGCAGCATAATGAGTGGATTGAGGCACGATGATTCTAAGTGAAATAAGTCACACAGAAAAAGAAACATCATAAGGTATCACTAATACACGGAATGTGAACTTGGCTACACATGAACTGAATTACAAAACAGAACAGGGTCTCAAGTTTAGAAAACCAACTTATGCCTGCTTAAGGGGGAAGGTGAGTTGGGGTGCTGCATAAAAGCAGAGTTTGAAATTAGCACAGATACCGTTTCATAAGCCAAATATGTAATAGACGAGAGCTACCCCTTGCTCAACGAAATGGATTCAACAATGAGGTATCACCTCACACCTGGTAGAATAGGCATCATTGAAAATCTACAAACAAAAAATGCTGGAAAGGGTGTGGAGAAAAGGAACCCTCTCCCACTATTGTTGGGAATATAAATTGATACAGTCATTATGGAGAACAATATGGAATTTCTTAAGAAACTAACAATAGAATTACCATATGATACAGCAATCCCAGTACTGGACATATACCCAGACAAAACCATAAATCAAAAAGAGTCATTCACCGCAATGTTCATTGCATCACTATTTACAATATCGAGGTAATGGAAGCAACCTAAATGCCCACAGACAGACGAATGCATAAAGCTGTGGTACATATATAAAATGGAATATTACTAAGCCATGAAAAGGAATGAAATTGGGTCATTTGTAGAGACGTCGATGGATCTAGAGACTGTCATACAGAGTGAAGTAAGTCAGAAAGAGAAAAACAAATCTTGTATATTCATGCATATATGTGGAACCTAGAAAAACTGTACAGATTAACCATTTTGCAAGGCATAAATAGAGCAACAGATGTAGACAACAAACGTATGGACAACAAGGGGGGAAAGCTGTTGGGGGGTGGTGGTGGGAGGAGTTGAGAGACTGGGATTGGCATGTATACATTTATATGTATAAAATAGATAACCAATAAGAACCTGCTGTATAAAAATATAAAATAAAATTCAAAATTAAAAAGAAATAAAATTTAAAAAATAAAACAGAAAAAACAATTATTCCCTGCACATACATGTATTTATATGAATAAATTATTTCCATGCTTATATCTGTAAATACAAAAAAGAGGAATAAAATCTACCTTGAACCAAAAACGAAAAAGAGAAAAAAAACACAGAACCCACCAGTTACACAGAGGAAAACCGTATCAGGGCACTTGCTCCAGTTGTAAACAATTCTGAAGTTGGTCAGTGGTGGGGAATCGTCTCCCATTCAGCCAGCAGCCCCCACGCAACAAGCGTCCTCATTGCAAAGCTGGGGCACCGTGCCGAGGCATCTGTGAGTAAACGTGAGCTGAGCCCCAGGCCAGTTGCTGCTGAACTATTCCCACCCGTCCCAGGTAAAACACCTGAATATATACAAGGACTTGAAAGCCTAGAGGAAGGGCCATAGAGCCACACGAGTGACAGCATGCCGGCCGACTTGGTGCCTGCAGGCCAGCCAGGATGGTCCTGGCCCTGGGTGCTCTTCTGGAAGATTTCCATTTCCCTGCCTGAGATACCCGTCCTGTCCCTGCCCCCACTGCTTTTTTCCTTCCTCACCTCTGCCCAGGGAGAAATTCCAGCAGCAGGTATGGGTGACACATCCTCTTCTTTAGCAGGTGGCAGCCTGGCAACTGCTGCAGAAAGTCCAGCAGAGCCCCACTCACACTGGGCCACCCACAAAGCCGTGGCCTCTCACTCCCTCCCACCAGCCCAGCCCCGAGACTGCTGACAGGGCAGAGAAAATGGCGTCAGGCACGGCTGCAGGGGCTCTTGCTGCCTGGAGTGGTATTTATATTGATCTCAACCCAGGCACACCTGGGGAGGGCTGGCCGGCACGGTAAGGCTGCCCAGGTCAGCCAATCATCACCCCTCAGGGGCTCACAGTTGCAGAAAATGGAACTTGCTGAACCGGCCAGGTCCAAGGAACAGGTGTGGGCTCCTGAGAGTCAGGATAGACAAGGGGCTGCAGCTTTGGCTTGTTTTCTAATCATTTTATCTGGCCCATGAGTGGGAGACAACTTCAAGAAAACCCTCTCCTAATGAGAGGAACCCAGGAGTCAGGGAGAGGAGGGGTGGGTGGTGGTTGGAGACAGAGGCCTGGTGCCCCGGGTGCAGTGGAAGTCTCTGGAAGACCAGGTGGAGGGAGGCCTCACGGAGTGATGCCCAGGGTCACAGACCTGTCGCAGCTGCTGTTTGTTAGTTCAAGTCCTGCTCTGAGGTGCTCTGTGTCAGCTCTGAGTGACAGGTGAGCTGGGGGTGCTCTGCAATGAGGGCTATGTGCACGGTTCCTGTGTGCCCAGCCCTGCCACGGTACCTGCAAGGGTAGCTCTGTATCCTGGGAGGGGCCTGACCACGAGAGCCCCGTGGGCTGGGGTGGGGGTGGGGTACCTGCCCAGGTGAGCTCCATATTCTGGGATTGGTCTGACCACGAGAGCCCCATGGGCTGCTGGGGACCTGGTAAAGGATGTCAGGACAGTCAGTGAAGCCACCGAGGATATACCTCCAGTTGCTCCTGATTCCTACACCCTGCTGGTCATTCTACCAACCACCAGGACATGGTATTCTGTATTAGTCTTCAATGATGCCTTCTTTTGTATTCCATTAGTCCCAGAGTCACAAGAAATTTTGGCTTGTGAGTGGCAGGACTCAACATACAACTAAAACAATACTTCCGGGCCGTCTGGCCCCAAGGGTGCAAAAATTCCCACACCATCTTTGGGGAAAGCTTAGCTAAAGACCTAAAAGTTCTACCTCTGGAAAAGGAAACCCTCCTTCAATATGCAGACGACATTCTGATCACCAGCCCTACTAAGGAGGCCTCTGAACTACCAAGCCAATAAAGGATAGAAGTTGTCCAAGAAAAAGTTCAAATATCACAGACTGCGGTGACCTGCCTGGGCTTCATTCTCACAGAAGGTCAGAGAAGCCCATCCCAGGAAAGGGAAGAAACCATTTTCAGCCTTACCCCTTTCTAAAACTAGAAGACAGCTTAGGGGTTCCTGGGGAGGCCAGGGTGTGCTGCTTCTGGATCCCTAACTACAGTCTACTAGCTGGGCCTCTATATGAAACACTGAAAGGGAAAGATGATGATCCTTTTGAATAGAATCCAGAAGTGGCCTTTCAAGAATGGAAAGAGCAGTCAATTCAGACCCTTGCCCTGGAACTCCCTAATTTAGCTAAACCCTTTGACCTTTACATTCCCGGTGAAAGGTGAATCGCCATTGGAGAATTAGTGCAAAAACTGGGACCACTTGAAATGGAACAATGCAAGAATGCCATCCAGGTAGGATAAACTACGGTCACTAAGGGGCTTGGCCCACTGCCACATCTGGCCAAGATACTGGCGGTATCTAAAAACCTGGAAATCAGCAGCCCAAAAGGCCACCTCCCTCCTAAGGGAAAAGGACCCCACGTGGTGATCCTAACCACCAACCATGCCCTGAAGTTGCAGGGTTCGCTCCGTGGGCACACCGACCTCGAGTGAGGAGGCCCTCCAACTCCAACATCCAGAGAGATAACCGGGGGCAACAGGGCACCATGACGACTCGTGTGAACATCACTTGACCTGGAGTTTCTCTCATAAAACAACAAGAGTGTGTCCCAAAAGACTAGACTACTGCTTGCAGGACTTACTGCACCCAGAGGGGAGCTAATAATCTTGGCGGGGGAACAGTATACCACACTGTCACCATAGAAAAGCCTACAGACACCGTGATGATGGTGGCCAATAAGACCGGCTGGACTCCTGTTTACTTCAAAAGGCTGTTGACTCAGTAGCCATCATGGTCCTTGATCACCACTGACCCTGGACTGTCTGGGAGTTGAGCGGGCAGGGCTCTGACACCTGGTGCTGTTTGTACGTTAATTCAGGGGCCTAATTGAAGAAAGTGCAGACTACTGGTCAGAGCATCTAGGCTGGCAGAGACGGTCAGCCTAAGGTGGCCGAACAAATGTGGGGCGGGGTGAAACCGGCCCCCACAGCATCTCTGCACATCTCTTTCCTGGACCCTTAAAGGTCATTAGAATCTATAACACTTCCAATGCTGGTGCTCAGGTGGACGAGCAGGGAGGCAGGGGTCCTGGGGACAATCAACGTCACCGGGAGGCTGCTGGGGAGAAGCTCTGACCCTCGCCCCAGGGTATGAGGGCTCCCAACTCAGCACTCAGCAGTTACAGAAGAAGGGTCTGCACCCTCAGCACTCCAAGAATGAGGAACGGGACAAAAGGCAGAGGAGGGGTTTGTCCCCAGCAAAGCCCATTAAAAATCCCTGGGAGATAAAAATAGAATCTGGGCAATAAAGTCAAGTCTAACCTTTTTTATCCTTTGTGCTTTGTCTAATTTCACGTGCTCCTAGGGTCCCGCATGCAGAGGTTCCACACCCGGCACTTCAGACCAGATTTCCTAGTGCAGAATGGCTGGGTCGTCACCTCAGCTCCTGGGGCCCAGTGCAGACTCCACGATATAGAGCCTGAGCTACAGCCAACCCGGCCCTCGAGAGCTCCGCCGCCTCCCTCCCTCCCACTGACTCTGACAGGATCTCTACACAGCAGCCCAGTCCACAGCCCACGGGGTAGTGCATGCTCTCACCTCTCCATTCTCTGATCAAAATATAAAGTTTCCTTTGCTTGTGAACCAAACTCAGTCTTGATCTGTTGGCCCCAATGACACTGGGCAGGGGGACACTTGTTGGGGTCCACTCTGGAAGATCAGTAACAGAAATTGAGACTATTGTAACCTCAATGAACAGATGTGTGAGCCAAACTGTAGTTAACATAGAACAGTGTATAAGGCTCGGGTAAAATAAGATGTTTTTAACACTTCCATTTGATATTTCCATCACTTTTTATAAGCAAGTTCAGTGAAAAGGTTTGTCTTATTTGTCAGGTCAATATTAGAGAAACGAAGTGATTTCTTTCCAAGGATGTACATCTAATAATCTTGGTTAAACCTTCAATCTTGTTTTAAATGCTTTTCCATTGAAAATGATACCTCTCTTTCAGCTCCCCCATTTCTGAGAAGTATAAAATCTTATAATTTATTATTACCAAAGGGGAAAGGTGGGAGGAGGGATAAATTAACAGTTTGGAATGAACACATACACACTGCTATGTATAAAATAGATCATCAACAAGGAACTACTGTATAGCACAGGGAACTACACTCAACATTTTGCAATAACCTATAAGGGGAAATAATCTGAAAAAGAATAGATATTTTTATTGACATCATCTATCAATGACAGTTAAAGTGTAGCCTAAGGGAAGCTGGTGGTGAGTGCTTCTGACCCTGAAGACTTCAATCATCTAAAGTTTGGACTCTGCCTACTTCCCAAGGCCCTTAATGAACATATGTGTAGCTGTAGCTTAAAAAATTCCCCAGTTTGGGTTTCGGGGAGACACTGATTTTGAAAAAGCCCTGGTGTTCTCCTTACATGAATGGGACTCTTCCTACTGCTAAAACATGTCTGTCACACCCAGAGGATGGTATACCGTCTGATCGGGAAGAGTTTGGAAAAGGCATCTCATCTCCTCATCTCCTGGTGCTCGGGTTCACCCCTCCAGCGTCTTTACTAACAGTCTCCCCACTTGGAGATGTCAGCACTGTCAACATCCTGTTGCGTACAGTTTGGAATTTGTCCAGAGGATGAAGCGGAAGGATGAGGAACAATGAGAGACAAGTCCTAGGTGTTCAGACAGGCACATGTCACTCTAATTTCCAATCAGGAAGACGAATTGACCAAAGGCTAGGGTTGCCCATGGAAACAGTATAGGGCTTGAGGAAATCCCGCTGCTTTGTGGCCAGTTCCCATAAACACGAGTTGAACAATGGAACTCAGGGGCAGTAAAATTCACAAAACTGCAGAGTTGAAAATATCCATCACTGAAAAATGTCTTGAGGAAAGTCAGAGAAAAGGACTTGTAAGCAAGGGAGAATGGCAGGAAAGGGATTTGAGGAGGTAGAAAGGACTCGCCATTAAGCACAAGAAAAGGAGCTGAACATTGCCAACATTGCAGTTGGCCAAAAAGGGTGTATGCGTTCTTTTCTGTATATATTCAAGAAAAGGGCATACACTTTTTCAGCCAACCAAACAGGTGGGCACTGGAAGTCAATACTACAAAAGATATCACTTCGCATCAGTCAGAAGAGCCATCCTCATAAAGCGTAAACAACAGAAATGCAGGACAGGGCAACGAGAAGAGGGAGCCCTGTGAGACTTATAGTGGAAATGTATATTGCCAACGGCCATTCTGGAGAAGTGTATTGTGTTTACTAAAGCATCTAAAAAATGAGCTACAGAGCATAGGGCACTTGCACTCATGGGCGTATATCTTGGGAAAAACAAAAATCGAGAGGACACAGGCACCCCAATGTTTACCCCCTCTCTGTTTAAAAGATCCTCGACTAGGATATAACTTAAATGTCTCTGGAGGGAAAAAATGGATAGAGATGTGGTACTTAGGTAGAGTGGAATATTATTCAGCCTGGAAATCAATGAAATATGGCCAGTTGTAACAACTCCGGAGGAGTTACGTATGATCATTCTAAGTGACAGAATTCAAAAAGAAAAAGACACATATCATAAGATATCACTTAAAGGTGGAATCCAAAATGGCTACACATGAAATAAATTACAAAACAAAAACATAGTCAAATATGTAGAAAACACGCATAAGGCTGCTAAACGGGAAAGGTGGGGAGGGGTGAGGCATCATCCAGGAGGTTGAAATTAGCAAAGATACCATTCCAAATACCAAACTGATAATCAACAAGGCCTACACGGTAGCTAAAAGAACTGCACTCAGCACACTCAAGTCACCGGAAAAGAATATATACGACTGGTAAGAATCTGAAAAAGAATTTATTGACGTCTCTCTGTACGTGAATCAAGTGGATGTACAGCAGCAAGAAACAGAGCTTTGAAAATCAGCTGTAACCAATATAGTAATAAATTGAAAAAAATAAACGACAGAGAGACAGAGAAAACCTCTTACAACTTTTCCTCAGGGACGGTGATGCAACATGGATTGAACACATCTAGACCCACAGCAGGATGAGACATAAGGCTGGAAACTGTTTGCGCTAAGAGAAATGTGAGGTTGGGTGAGGAAATGCACACCCTTTAAAGTAATACTACCTGGTACCCATTCAATGGGTCCCAAATCTGCAGGTTCAAGGGATCTTCCTACAGCTAAAACATGCATGGAAAACCCAGAGGACTGTACACCATGTGATCGGGAGATGTGTCTAAAATGCACCTCATTTATCCTCTCCTGGTGCTCCTGTTCACCATTCCAGCCACGCTACTTAGAATCTCCCCACTTGGAGAATCAGCACATTTAAACTCCTGTTTCACACATTTTGCAAATTGTGAGGAGGATGAACGGGAAGAGGGGGAACCAATGAGAGAAGAGTTGTAGGGGTTTGGACGGGCACATATCACTCTAATTTCCCATTAAGAATAAGAATTAAAGAAAGGCTCAGCCTGCCTCGCCGGAGCCAAAATAGGGCCTGAAGCAATCCTGCGGGTTTGAGGCCAGCTCACAAAAGAGCAACTTAAAAAATGGAGCTCAGGGTCACTGCAATTCACAAACCTGCAGAGTTATAAATGAAAACTAACATCCAAAAATATGTTGAGGTAAGGCAAAGAAGAGGATCTGAATGAAAGACAGAATTGCAAGAAACAGATTTCAAGAGATAGATTGGACTCGTCTTTAACGCACATGAAAAGCGGCAGAATTTCGACAATGATGCAGTTGGCCCAAAAGAGCATATGCGTTTTTTCCTGATTATATCCAGGAAAAAACGCATACGCACTTTATGGGCAACAAAGCAGGCAAGCAATGCAAATGTGCACAACAAAGAAGTCTCACTTCCCACCGGTCAAAAGGGCCATCCTAAAAAATTGTAAAAACCAGAAATGCAGGACAGGCCATGGAGAACAGGGAGCCTTTATACGCTGATGGGCAGTGTGTGAACTGCCGAGAGCCACTCTGGAGAAGTGTATGGTGGTTCCTAAATCATCTAAAAAACAGAGCTACAGAGCATAGGACACTTCCAATCATGGGAGTATATCTAGGGAAGTCTAAAAATCAACAAGACACAAGCACACCACAGTTTAGGGCTACTCTGTTTACAAGAACCTCAACTTCAGTACACCTTAAATATCCCAGGAAAGAGAACAATGGATAAAGAAGATGTGGTACTTATGTACAATGGAATATCTCTTCACCATGAAATCAATGTAATAAGGCTAGTAGAAGGATAAAGAGTGGATTTAGGTCCGATAATACTACTTGAAATAAGTCAAACAGAAAAAGAAACATATCATAAGATATCACTTATAGAGGGAGGGTAAATATGGCTGCACAAGAAATGAATTACAGAACAGAACAGTGTCTCACATTTAGAAAACACACTTATGTCAGCTTAAGGGGAAAGGAGAGGTGGGGTGATGCATAAAACCAGAGTTTGAAATTAGCACAGATACCGTTCAATAAACCAAATAGGTATTAGACAAGATCTACACCTTGCTCAATGAACTGGCCTCAACACACCCTATACACCGCAGAGAAATATATCTGAGGAATAAGAATCTTAAAACCCATGTATTGATATATCTCCATAAGGGAATCAAGTGTGTGCAGAGCGGCACAAACACAGCAGTGAAAAGGAGCTAAACCCCATTATAGAAATAAATTTTAAAAACAAAACGCTGAAACAATGAAAGAGAGAAAAATTCTTACAAAATTCGCTCAGGGGCTGTGATGCAACCTGGATTGACCACATATAAACCCACAGCTGGATAAGACATAAGGCTGGACACTTGGGGCTGACAGGATTGGTGAGCTTTGGTGAGCAACTGCCGAAAGTTTAATGCAATACTTCATGCTACTCAGTCCAAGGGTCCCAACACTCCAGGTTGAAGGGAATCTTCCTACAGCTAAACCATGCTTGGGAAACCCAGCGACTGGTATACCATATGATCGGGAAAGGTTTCTAAAACGCACCTCATTTTTCCTCTCCTGGGGCTCCGGATCGACATTCCAGCCGCTTTACTAACAACATCCCCACATGGAGTCAATGCCTTTAAGTTCTGGTATCGCACAGTCTGCAGTTAGTGCAGAGGATGAATGGGAATAGGGGGAACCAGTGAGAAACTAGCTGTAGCGGTTTCAATGGGCACATGTCACTCTAATATCACATCAGTAAGAAGAATTAACCAAAGGCACAGCAAGGTGCCCCAGAAGAAAAATAGGGCTTCAAGGAATCCTGTGGTTACGGGGCAAGACCACAAAAATAAGAGCTAAAAAATGGAGCTAAGGGCCACTGCAATTCAAAAACCTGCAGAGTTATAAAGGCCAACTATTTTTAAAAAATATATTGAGGTAAGGCTATGAAGAGGCATTGAAAGCAAGGCAGAATTGCAGGAAACCGATTTCAGGAGGTAGACTGGAATTGCATTGAAAACATATGAAGAGAGTCAGAAACTCGACAATGATGCACTTGGCCAAAAAGGGCGTATGTGTTTTTTCCTGAATATATTCAGGAAAAAAACGCATACGCACTTTTTGGCCAACCAAGCAAGCTTGCAAAGGAAATCTGCACTACAATGAAGTCTCACTTCCACCTGGTCAAAAGGGCCATCTGAAAAATGTGTAAAATCCATAAAGGCAGGACAGGCCATGGAGAACTGGGAGCCTTGTTATGCTGATGGGCGGGATGTAAATTGCCAACAGCCACTCTGGAGAAGTGTATGGTGTTTCCTGAAACATCTAAAACACAAAGGAACAGAGCCTAGGGCACTTCCACTTATGGTCCTATAGCTTAGGGAAATTAAAATCAAAAAGACACAGCCACCCCAAAGTTTGGGACAGCTCTGTTTACAAGAACCTCGTTTACGGTACAAGTTCAATATCGCAGAAAGTGAAAAATGGATAAAGAACTTGTGGTACTTACGTACAATGGAATATCACTCAGCAATGAAATCTATGTCATCAGGCCCGTAGCAACATAATGCGTGGATTCAGGTATGATGATTCGAACTGAAAACAGTCACACAGAAAAGAAACATCATAAGGTATCACTAATACACAGAATGTGAACTTGGCTACACATGAACTGAATTACAAAACAGAACAGTGTCTCAAGTTTAGAAAACCAACTTACGCTTGCTTAACGGGGAAGGTGAGTTGGGGCGCTGCATAAAACCAGAGATTGAAATGAGCACAGATAAAGTTCCTTAAGCCAAATATGGAATAGACAAGAGCTACTCCTTGCTCAACGAAATGGACTCAACACCGCATATTAAACGCCTAAGAATGTACCTGACTAGTAAGTATCTTAAAACCTATGGATTGCTATGTCTCCAAAAGAGAATCAAGCGTTTGTACAGGGGCATAAACGCAGCAGTGATAGGATTGGAGAGGTTTGGTGAGCAAATGAAGACCCTTTGAAGTCATATTGCATGGTACCCATTACACGGGTCTCAACTCTCCAGGTTTAAGGTATTCTTCCTTCAGCTAAAACATGCATGTGGAACCCAGAGTATGATCAACGGTGTGAACGGGAGACGTGTTCAAATATGTCTCAGTTTTCCTCCCTTAATACACGGGTGCAACATTCCAGATGCTTTACTAACACTCTCCCTACTTGGAAAGTCAGTGCCTTTAACCTCCTGTTTGCCCCAGTTTGCAATTTCTGTGGAAGATGAACAGGAATAGCGAGAACCAATGAGAGACTACCTGGAGGTGTCTGAAAGGGCAAATTTAACTCTCATTTCCCACCAGGAAGAGGAATTAACCAAAGGCTCAGCGTGCCATGCCGGAACCACATTAGGGCCTGAAGACATCCTGCGGTGTTGCGGCCAGCTCAAAAGAAAGCGAGTTGAAGAAAGGAGCTCAGGGGCACTGTAATTCACAAACCTGCAGAGTTATAAATGACAGCTATCGTCCAAAAATAGACTGAAGTAAGGCTGCCAAGAGGACTTGAAAGTGGGGCAGAATTGCAGGAAACCGATTTTAGGAGGTAGACTGGAATTGCATTGAAAGCATAGGAAAAGAGGCAGAACGTCCACAATGATGCACTTGGCCAAAAAGGGCGTATGCGTTTTTTCCTGAATATATTCAGGAAAAAACGCATACGCCCTTTTTGGCCAACCAAGCAAGCTTGCAAAGGAAATCTGCACTACAATGAAGTCTCACTTCCCCCCGGTCAAAAGGGCCATCTGAAAAAAGTGTAAAATCCAGAAAGGCAGGACAGGCCATGGAGAACTGGGAGCCTTGTTATGCTGATGGGCGGGATGTAAATTGCCAACAGACACTCCGGAGAAGTGTATGGTGTTTCCTGAAACATCTAAAAAAGAAAGCAACAGAGCCTAGGGCACTTCCACTTATGGTCCTATAGCTTAGGGAAATTAAAATCAAAAAGACACAGCCACCCCAAAGTTTGGGACGCCTCTGTTTACAAGAACCTCGTTTACCGTACAAGTTCAATATCACAGAAAGTGAAAAATGGATAAAGAACTTGTGGTACTTACGTACAATGCAGTATCACTCAGCAATGAAATCTATGTCATCAGGCCCGTAGCAGCACAATGAGTGGATTCAGGTATGATGATTCTAACTGAAATAAGTCACACAGAAAAAGAAACATCATAAGATATCAGTAATACACGGAATGTAAACTTGGCTACACAGGAACTGAATTACAGAACAGAACTGGGTCTCAAATTTAGAAAACCAACTTATGCTTGCTTAAGGGTAAAGGTGAGTTGGGGTGCTGCATAAAACCAGAGATTGAAATGAGCACAGATAAAGTTCCTTAAGCCAAATATGGAATAGACAAGAGCTACTCCTTGCTCAACGAAATGGACTCAACACCCCATATTAAACGCCTAAGAATGTACCTGACTAGTAAGTATCTTAAAACCTATGGATTGCTATGTCTCCGAAAGAGAATCAAGCGTGTGTACAGGGGCATAAACGCAGCAGTGATAGGATTGGAGAGGTTCGGTGAGCAAATGAAGACCCTTTGAAGTCTTATTGCATGGTACCCATTCCACGGGTTTCAACTACCCAGGTTTAAGATATTCTTCCTTCAGCTAAAACATGCATGTGTCCCTAGAGTATGATCAACCATGTGATCGGGAGACGTGTTCAAATATGTCTCAGTTTTCGTACCCTGGTACTCGGGTGCAACATTCCAGATGCTTTACTAACACTCTCCCCACTTGGAGAGTCAGCGCCTTTAACCTCCTGTTTGGCACAGTTTGCAATTTCTGCGGAAGATGAACAGGAATAGCGAGAACCAATGAGAGGCTAGCTGGAGGTGTCTGGACGGGCAAATTTAACTCTCATTTCCCACCAGGAAGAGGAATTAACCAAAGGCTCAGCGTGCCGTGCCGGAACCAGATTAGGGCCTGAAGCCATCCTGCGGTGTTGCGGCCAGCTCAAAAGAAAGCGAGTTGAAGAAAGGAGCTCAGGGGCACTGTAATTCACAAACCTGCAGAGTTATAAATGACAGCTATCGTCCAAAAATAGACTGAAGTAAGGCTGCCAAGAGGACTTGAAAGCGGGGCAGAATTGCAGGAAACCGATTTCAGGAGGTAGACTGGAATTGCATTGAAAGCATAGGAAAAGAGGCAGAACGTCCACAATGATGCACTTGGCCAAAAAGTGCGTATGCGTTTTTTCCTGAATATATTCAGGAAAAAACGCATACGCACTTTTTGGCCAACCAAGCAAGCTTGCAAAGGAAATCTGCACTACAATGAAGTCTCACTTCCCCCCGGTCAAAAGGGCCATCTGAAAAAAGTGTAAAATCCAGAAAGGCAGGACAGGCCATGGAGAACTGGGAGCCTTGTTATGCTGATGGGCGGGATGTAAATTGCCAACAGACACTCGGGAGAAGTGTATGGTGTTTCCTGAAACATCTAAAAAACAAAGCAACAGAGCCTAGGGCACTTCCACTTATGGTCCTATAGCTTAGGGAAATTAAAATCAAAAAGACACAGCCACCCCAAAGTTTGGGACGCCTCCGTTTACAAGAACCTCATTTACCATACAAGTTCAATATCACAGAAAGTGAAAAATGGATAAAGAACTTGTGGTACTTACGTACAATGCAGTATCACTCAGCAATGAAATCTATGTCATCAGGCCCGTAGCAGCATAATGAGTGGATTCAGGTATGATGATTCTAACTGAAATAAGTCACACAGAAAAAGAAACATCATAAGATATCAGTAATACACGGAATGTAAACTTGGCTACACAGGAACTGAATTACAGAACAGAACAGGGTCTCAAATTTAGAAAACCAACTTATGCTTGCTTAAGGAGAATGGTGAGTTGGGGTGCTGCATAAAACCAGAGATTGAAATGAGCACAGATAAAGTTCCTTAAGCCAAATATGGAATAGACAAGAGCTACTCCTTGCTCAACGAAATGGACTCAACACTGCATATTAAACGCCTAAGAATGTACCTGACTAGTAAGTATCTTAAAACCTATGGATTGCTATGTCTCCGAAAGAGAATCAAGCATGTGTACAGGGGCATAAACGCAGCAGTGATAGGATTGGAGAGGTTCGGTGAGCAAATGAAGACCCTTTGAAGTCATATTGCATGGTACCCATTCCACGGGTTTCAACTACCCAGGTTTTAGGTATTCTTCCTTCAGCTAAAATATGCATGTGGAACCCAGAGTATGATCAACCATGTGATCGGGAGACGTGTTCAAATATGTCTGAGTATTCCTCCCTTGGTACTCGGGTGCAACATTCCAGACGCTTTACTAACACTCTCCCCACTTGGAGAGTCAGCGCCATTAACGTCCTGTTTGGCACAGTTTGCAATTTCTGCGGAAGATGAACAGGAATAGCGAGAACCAATGAGAGGCTAGCTGGAGGTGTCTGGACGGGCAAATTTAACTCTCATTTCCCACCAGAAAGAGGAAATAACCAAAGGCTCAGCATGCCGTACCGGAACCAGATTAGGGCCTGAAGCCATCCTGCGGTGTTGCTGCAAGCTCAAAAGAAAGCGAGTTGAAGAAAGGAGCTCAGGGGCACTGTAATTCACAAACCTGCAGAGTTATAAATGACAGCTATCGTCCAAAAATAGACTGAAGTAAGGCTGCCAAGAGGACTTGAAAGCGGGGCAGAATTGCAGGAAACCGATTTCAGGAGGTAGACTGGAATTGCATTTCAAGCATAGGAAAAGAGGCAGAACGTCCACAATGATGCACTTGGCCAAAAAGGGCGTATGCGTTTTTTCCTGAATATATTCAGGAAAAAACGCATACGCCCTTTTTGGCCAACCAAGCAAGCTTGCAAAGGAAATCTGCACTACAATGAAGTCTCACTTCCCCCCGGTCAAAAGGGCCATCTGAAAAAAGTGTAAAATCCAGAAAGGCAGGACAGGCCATGGAGAACTGGGAGCCTTGCTATGCTGATGGGCGGGATGTAAATTGCCAACAGACACTGGGGAGAAGTGTATGGTGTTTCCTGAAACATCTAAAAAACAAAGCAACAGAGCGTAGGGCACTTCCACTTATGGTCCTATAGCTTAGGGAAATTAAAATCAAAAAGACACAGCCACCCCAAAGTTTGGGACGCCTCTGTTTACAAGAACCTCATTTACCATACAAGTTCAATATCACAGAAAGTGAAAAATGGATAAAGAACTTGTGGTACTTACGTACAATGCAGTATCACTCAGCAATGAAATCTATGTCATCAGGCCCGTAGCAGCATAATGAGTGGATTCAGGTACGATGATTCTAACTGAAATAAGTCACACAGAAAAAGAAACATCTAAAGTTATCACTAATACACGGAATGTAAACTTGGCTACACAGGAACTGAATTCCAAAACAGAACAGGGTCTCAAATTTAGAAAACCAACTTATGCTTGCTTAAGGGGAAAGGTGAGTTGGGGTGCTGCACAAAACCAGAGATTGAAATGAGCACAGATAAAGTTCCTTAAGCCAAATATGGAATAGACAAGAGCTACTCCTTGCTCAACGAAATGGACTCAACATCCCATATTAAACACATAAGAATGTACCTGACTAGTAAGTATCTTAAAACCTAGGGATTGCTATGTCTCCGAAAAAGAAACAAGCGTGTGTACTGGGGCATAAATGCAGCACTGATAGGATTGGAGAGGTTCGGTGAGCAAATGAAGACCCTTTGAAGTCATATTGCATGGTACCCATTACACGGGTTTCAACTACCCAGGTTTTAGGTATTCTTCCTTCAGCTAAAACATGCATGTGGAACCCAGAGTATGATCAACCATGTGATCGGGAGACGTGTTCAAATATGTCTTAGTTTTCCTCCCCTGGTACTCGGGTGCAACATTCCAGACGCTTTACTAACACTCTCCCGACTTTGACAGTCAGTGCCTTTAACCTCCTGTTTGGCCCAGTTTGCAATTTCTGCGGAAGATGAACAGGAATAGCGAGAACCAATGAGAGACTAGCTGGAGGTGTCTGAACGGGCAAATTTAACTCTCATTTCCCACTAGGAAGAGGAATTAACCAAAGGCTCAGCGTGCCGTGCCGGAAACAGATTAGGGCCTGAAGCCATCCTGCAGTGTTGCGGCCAGCTCACAAGAAAGTGAGTTGAAGAAAGGAGCTCAGGGACTCTGTAATTCACAAACCTGCAGAGTTATAAATGACAGCTATCGTCCAAAAATAGACTGAAGTAAGGCTGCCAAGAGGACTTGAAAGCGGGGCAGAATTGCAGGATACCGATTTCAGGAGGTAGACTGGAATTGCATTGAAAGCGTAGGAAAAGAGGCAGAACGTCCACAATGATGCACTTTGCCAAAAGGGCATATGCGTTTTTTCCTGAATATATTCAGGAAAAAACGCATACGCCCTTTTTGGCCAACCAAGCAAGCTTGCAAAGGAAATCTGCACTACAATGAAGTCTCACTTCCCCCCGGTCAAAAGGGCCATCAGAATAAAGTGTAAAATCCAGAAAGGCAGGACAGGCCATGGAGAACTGGGAGCCTTGTTATGCTGAAGGGCGGGATGTAAATTGCCAACAGCCACTCGGGAGAAGTGTATGGTGTTTCCTGAAACATCTAAAAAACAAAGCAACAGAGCCTAGGGCACTTCCACTTATGGTCCTATAGCTTAGGGAAATTAAAATCAAAAAGACACAGCCACCCCAAAGTTTGGGACGCCTCTGTTTACAAGAACCTCGTTTACCGTACAAGTTCAATATCACAGAAAGTGAAAAATGGATAAAGAACTTGTGGTACTTACGTACAATGCAGTATCACTCAGCAATGAAATCTATGTCATCAGGCCCGTAGCAGCACAATGAGTGGATTCAGGTATGATGATTCTAACTGAAATAAGTCACACAGAAAAAGAAACATCATAAGATATCAGTAATACACGGAATGTAAACTTGGCTACACAGGAACTGAATTACAGAACAGAACAGGGTCTCAAATTTAGAAAACCAACTTATGCTTGCTTAAGGGGAAAGGTGAGTTGGGGTGCTGCATAAAACCAGAGATTGAAATGAGCACAGATAAAGTTCCTTAAGCCAAATATGGAATAGACAAGAGCTACTCCTTGCTCAACGAAATGGACTCAACACCGCATATTAAACGCCTAAGAATGTACCTGACTAGTAAGTATCTTAAAACCTATGGATTGCTATGTCTCCGAAAGAGAATCAAGCATGTGTACAGGGGCATAAACGCAGCAGTGATAGGATTGGAGAGGTTCAGTGAGCAAATGAAGACCCTTTGAAGTCATATTGCATGGTACCCATTCCACGGGTTTCAACTACCCAGGTTTTAGGTATTCTTCCTTCAGCTAAAACATGCATGTGGAACCCAGAGTATGATCAACCATGTGATCGGGAGACGTGTTCAAATATGTCTCAGTTTTCCTCCCCTGGTACTCGGGTGCAACATTCCAGACGCTTTACTAACACTCTCCCCACTTGGAGAGTCAGCGCCATTAACGTCCTGTTTGGCACAGTTTGCAATTTCTGCGGAAGATGAACAGGAATAGCGAGAACCAATGAGAGGCTAGCTGGAGGTGTCTGGACGGGCAAATTTAACTCTCATTTCCCACCAGAAAGAGGAAATAACCAAAGGCTCAGCGTGCCGTACCGGAACCAGATTAGGGCCTGAAGCCATCCTGCGGTGTTGCGGCCAGCTCAAAAGAAAGCGAGTTGAAGAAAGGAGCTCAGGGGCACTGTAATTCACAAACCTGCAGAGTTATAAATGACAGCTATCGTCCAAAAATAGACTGAAGTAAGGCTGCCAAGAGGACTTGAAAGCGGGGCAGAATTGCAGGAAACCGATTTCAGGAGGTAGACTGGAATTGCATTGAAAGCATAGGAAAAGAGGCAGAACGTCCACAATGATGTACTTGGCCAAAAAGGGCATATGCGTTTTTTCCTGAATATATTCAGGAAAAAACGCATACGCCCTTTTTGGCCAACCAAGCAAGCTTGCAAAGGAAATCTGCACTACAATGAAGTCTCACTTCCCCCCGGTCAAAAGGGCCATCTGAAAAAAGTGTAAAATCCAGAAAGGCAGGACAGGCCATGGAGAACTGGGAGCCTTGCTATGCTGATGGGCGGGATGTAAATTGCCAACAGACACTGGGGAGAAGTGTATGGTGTTTCCTGAAACATCTAAAAAACAAAGCAACAGAGCCTAGGGCACTTCCACTTATGGTCCTATAGCTTAGGGAAATTAAAATCAAAAAGACACAGCCACCCCAAAGTTTGGGACGCCTCTGTTTACAAGAACCTCATTTACCATACAAGTTCAATATCACAGAAAGTGAAAAATGGATAAAGAACTTGTGGTACTTACGTACAATGCAGTATCACTCAGCAATGAAATCTATGTCATCAGGCCCGTAGCAGCATAATGAGTGGATTCAGGTACGATGATTCTAACTGAAATAAGTCACACAGAAAAAGAAACATCAAAAGATATCACTAATACACGGAATGTAAACTTGGCTACACAGGAACTGAATTCCAAAACAGAACAGGGTCTCAAATTTAGAAAACCAACTTATGCTTGCTTAAGGAGAAAGGTGAGTTGGGGTGCTGCACAAAACCAGAGATTGAAATGAGCACAGATAAAGTTCCTTAAGCCAAATATGGAATAGACAAGAGCTACTCCTTGCTCAACGAAATGGACTCAACATCCCATATTAAACACATAAGAATGTACCTGACTAGTAAGTATCTTAAAACCTAGGGATTGCTATGTCTCCGAAAGAGAAACAAGCGTGTGTACTGGGGCATAAATGCAGCACTGATAGGATTGGAGAGGTTCGGTGAGCAAATGAAGACCCTTTGAAGTCATATTGCATGGTACCCATTACACGGGTTTCAACTACCCAGGTTTTAGGTATTCTTCCTTCAGCTAAAACATGCATGTGGAACCCAGAGTATGATCAACCATGTGATCGGGAGACGTGTTCAAATATGTCTTAGTTTTCCTCCCCTGGTACTCGGGTGCAACATTCCAGACGCTTTACTAACACTCTCCCGACTTTGACAGTCAGTGCCTTTAACCTCCTGTTTGGCCCAGTTTGCAATTTCTGCGGAAGATGAACAGGAATAGCGAGAACCAATGAGAGACTAGCTGGAGGTGTCTGAACGGGCAAATTTAACTCTCATTTCCCACTAGGAAGAGGAATTAACCAAAGGCTCAGCGTGCCGTGCCGGAAACAGATTAGGGCCTGAAGCCATCCTGCGGTGTTGCGGCCAGCTCACAAGAAAGTGAGTTGAAGAAAGGAGCTCAGGGGCTCTGTAATTCACAAACCTGCAGAGTTATAAATGACAGCTATCGTCCAAAAATAGACTGAAGTAAGGCTGCCAAGAGGACTTGAAAGCGGGGCAGAATTGCAGGATACCGATTTCAGGAGGTAGACTGGAATTGCATTGAAAGCGTAGGAAAAGAGGCAGAACGTCCACAATGATGCACTTTGCCAAAAGGGCATATGCGTTTTTTCCTGAATATATTCAGGAAAAAATGCATACGCCCTTTTTGGCCAACCAAGCAAGCTTGCAAAGGAAATCTGCACTACAATGAAGTCTCACTTCCCCCCCGTCAAAAGGGCCATCAGAATAAAGTGTAAAATCCAGAAAGGCAGGACAGGCCATGGAGAACTGGGAGCCTTGTTATGCTGAAGGGCGGGATGTAAATTGCCAACAGCCACTCGGGAGAAGTGTATGGTGTTTCCTGAAACATCTAAAAAACAAAGCAACAGAGCCTAGGGCACTTCCACTTATGGTCCTATAGCTTAGGGAAATTAAAATCAAAAAGACACAGCCACCCCAAAGTTTGGGACGCCTCTGTTTACAAGAACCTCGTTTACAGTACAAGTTCAACATCGCAGAAAGTGAAAAATGGATAAAGAAGTTGTGGTATTTACTTACAAAGCAATATCACTCAGCAATGAAATCTGTGTCATCAGGCCCTTAGCAGCACAATGAGTGGATTCAGGTATGATGATTCTAACTGAAATAAGTCACACAGAAAAAGAAACATCATAAGATATCAGTAATACACGGAATGTAAACTTGGCTACACAGGAACTGAATTACAGAACAGAACAGGGTCTCAAATTTAGAAAACCAACTTATGCTTGCTTAAGGGTAAAGGTGAGTTGGGGTGCTGCATAAAACCAGAGACTGAAATGAGCACAGATAAAGTTCTTTAAGCCAAATATGGAATAGACAAGAGCTACTCCTTGCTCAACGAAATGGACTCAACACCCCATATTAAACGCCTAAGAATGTACCTGACTAGTAAGTATCTTAAAACCTATGGATTGCTATGTCTCCAAAAGAGAATCAAGCATGTGTACAGGGGCATAAACGCAGCAGTGATAGGATTGGAGAGGTTCGGTGAGCAAATGAAGACCCTTTGACGTCATATTGCATGGTACCCATTACACGGGTCTCAACTCTCCAGGTTTAAGGTATTCTTCCTTCAGCTAAAACATGCATGTGGAACCCAAGTATGATCAACCATGTGATCGGGAGACAAGTTCAAATATGTCTCAGTTTTCCTCCCCTGGTACTCGGGTGCAACGTTCCAGACGCTTTACTAACACTCTCCCCACTTGGAGAGTCAGCGCCTTTAACCTCCTGTTTGGCCCAGTTTGTAATTTCTGCGGCATATGAACAGGAATAGCGAGAACCAATGAGAGGCTAGCTGGAGGTGTCTGGACGGGCAAATTTAACTCTCATTTCCCACCAGGAAGAGGAAATAACCAAAGGCTCAGCGTGCCGTGCCGGAACCAGATTAGGGCCTGAAGCCATCCTGCGGTGTTGCGGCCAGCTCACAAGAAAGCGAGTTGAAGAAAGGAGCTCAGGGGCACTGTAATTCACAAACCTGCAGAGTTATAAATGACAGCTATCGTCCAAAAATAGACTGAAGTAAGGCTGCCAAGAGGACTTGAAAGCGGGGCAGAATTGCAGGAAACCGATTTCAGGAGGTAGACTGGAATTGCACTGAAAGCAGAGGAAAAGAGGCAGAACGTCCACAATGATGCACTTGGCCAAAAAGGGCGTAAGCGTTTTTTCGTGAATATATTCAGGAAAAAACGCATACGCCCTTTTTGGCCAACCAAGCAAGCTTGCAAAGAAAATCTGCACTACAATGAAGTCTCACTTCCCCCCGGTCAAAAGGGCCATCTGAAAAAAGTGTAAAATCCAGAAAGGCAGGACAGGCCATGGAGAACTGGGAGCCTTATTATGCTGAAGGGCAGGATGTAAATTGCCAACAACCACTCGGGAGAAGTGTATGGTGTTTCCTGAAACATCTAAAAAACAAAGCAACAGAGCCTAGGGCACTTCCACTTATGGTCCTATAGCTTAGGGAAATTAATATCAAAAAGACACAGCAACCCCAAAATTTGGGACGGCTCTTTTTACAGGAATCTCTTCTACGGCACAAGTTAAATATCCCAGAGAGCAAATAATGGATAAAGAAGTTGCGGTACTTATGTACAACAGAATACCACTCAGCAATGAAATCTATGTCACCAGGCCCGTACCAGCATAATGAGTGGATTGAGGCACGATGATTCTAAGTGAAATAAGTCACACAGAAAAAGAAACATCATAAGGTATCACTAATACACGGAATGTGAACTTGGCTACACATGAACTGAATTACAAAACAGAACAGGGTCTCAAGTTTAGAAAACCAACTTATGCCTGCTTAAGGGGGAAGGTGAGTTGGGGTGCTGCATAAAAGCAGAGTTTGAAATTAGCACAGATACCGTTCCATAAGCCAAATATGTAATAGACGAGAGCTACCCCTTGCTCAACGAAATGGATTCAACAATGAGGTATCACCTCACACCTGGTAGAATAGGCATCATTGAAAATCTACAAACAAAAAATGCTGGAAAGGGTGTGGAGAAAAGGAACCCTCTCCCACTATTGTTGGGAATATAAATTGATACAGTCATTATGGAGAACAATATGGAATTTCTTAAGAAACTAACAATAGAATTACCATATGATACAGCAATCCCAGTACTGGACATATACCCAGACAAAACCATAAATCAAAAAGAGTCATTCACCGCAATGTTCATTGCATCACTATTTACAATATCGAGGTAATGGAAGCAACCTAAATGCCCACAGACAGACGAATGCATAAAGCTGTGGTACATATATAAAATGGAATATTACTAAGCCATGAAAAGGAATGAAATTGGGTCATTTGTAGAGACGTCGATGGATCTAGAGACTGTCATACAGAGTGAAGTAAGTCAGAAAGAGAAAAACAAATCTTGTATATTCATGCATATATGTGGAACCTAGAAAAACTGTACAGATTAACCATTTTGCAAGGCATAAATAGAGCAACAGATGTAGACAACAAACGTATGGACAACAAGGGGGGAAAGCTGTTGGGGGGTGGTGGTGGGAGGAGTTGAGAGACTGGGATTGGCATGTATACATTTATATGTATAAAATAGATAACCAATAAGAACCTGCTGTATAAAAATATAAAATAAAATTCAAAATTAAAAAGAAATAAAATTTAAAAAATAAAACAGAAAAAACAATTATTCCCTGCACATACATGTATTTATATGAATAAATTATTTCCATGCTTATATCTGTAAATACAAAAAAGAGGAATAAAATCTACCTTGAACCAAAAACGAAAAAGAGAAAAAAAACACAGAACCCACCAGTTACACAGAGGAAAACCGTATCAGGGCACTTGCTCCAGTTGTAAACAATTCTGAAGTTGGTCAGTGGTGGGGAATCGTCTCCCATTCAGCCAGCAGCCCCCACGCAACAAGCGTCCTCATTGCAAAGCTGGGGCACCGTGCCGAGGCATCTGTGAGTAAACGTGAGCTGAGCCCCAGGCCAGTTGCTGCTGAACTATTCCCACCCGTCCCAGGTAAAACACCTGAATATATACAAGGACTTGAAAGCCTAGAGGAAGGGCCATAGAGCCACACGAGTGACAGCATGCCGGCCGACTTGGTGCCTGCAGGCCAGCCAGGATGGTCCTGGCCCTGGGTGCTCTTCTGGAAGATTTCCATTTCCCTGCCTGAGATACCCGTCCTGTCCCTGCCCCCACTGCTTTTTTCCTTCCTCACCTCTGCCCAGGGAGAAATTCCAGCAGCAGGTATGGGTGACACATCCTCTTCTTTAGCAGGTGGCAGCCTGGCAACTGCTGCAGAAAGTCCAGCAGAGCCCCACTCACACTGGGCCACCCACAAAGCCGTGGCCTCTCACTCCCTCCCACCAGCCCAGCCCCGAGACTGCTGACAGGGCAGAGAAAATGGCGTCAGGCACGGCTGCAGGGGCTCTTGCTGCCTGGAGTGGTATTTATATTGATCTCAACCCAGGCACACCTGGGGAGGGCTGGCCGGCACGGTAAGGCTGCCCAGGTCAGCCAATCATCACCCCTCAGGGGCTCACAGTTGCAGAAAATGGAACTTGCTGAACCGGCCAGGTCCAAGGAACAGGTGTGGGCTCCTGAGAGTCAGGATAGACAAGGGGCTGCAGCTTTGGCTTGTTTTCTAATCATTTTATCTGGCCCATGAGTGGGAGACAACTTCAAGAAAACCCTCTCCTAATGAGAGGAACCCAGGAGTCAGGGAGAGGAGGGGTGGGTGGTGGTTGGAGACAGAGGCCTGGTGCCCCGGGTGCAGTGGAAGTCTCTGGAAGACCAGGTGGAGGGAGGCCTCACGGAGTGATGCCCAGGGTCACAGACCTGTCGCAGCTGCTGTTTGTTAGTTCAAGTCCTGCTCTGAGGTGCTCTGTGTCAGCTCTGAGCGACAGGTGAGCTGGGGGTGCTCTGCAATGAGGGCTATGTGCACGGTTCCTGTGTGCCCAGCCCTGCCACGGTACCTGCAAGGGTAGCTCTGTATCCTGGGAGGGGCCTGACCACGAGAGCCCCGTGGGCTGGGGTGGGGGTGGGGTACCTGCCCAGGTGAGCTCCATATTCTGGGATTGGTCTGACCACGAGAGCCCCATGGGCTGCTGGGGACCTGGTAAAGGATGTCAGGACAGTCAGTGAAGCCACCGAGGATATACCTCCAGTTGCTCCTAATTCCTACACCCTGCTGGTCATTCTACCAACCACCAGGACATGGTATTCTGTATTAGTCTTCAATGATGCCTTCTTTTGTATTCCATTAGTCCCAGAGTCACAAGAAATTTTGGCTTGTGAGTGGCAGGACTCCACATACAACTAAAACAGTACTTCCGGGCCGTCTGGCCCCAAGGGTGCAAAAATTCCCACACCATCTTTGGGGAAAGCTTAGCTAAAGACCTAAAAGTTCTACCTCTGGAAAAGGAAACCCTCCTTCAATATGCAGACGACATTCTGATCACCAGCCCTACTAAGGAGGCCTCTGAACTACCAAGCCAATAAAGGATAGAAGTTGTCCAAGAAAAAGCTCAAATATCACAGACTGCGGTGACCTGCCTGGGCTTCATTCTCACAGAAGGTCAGAGAAGCCCATCCCAGGAAAGGGAAGAAACCATTTTCAGCCTTACCCCTTTCTAAAACTAGAAGACAGCTTAGGGGTTCCTGGGGAGGCCAGGGTGTGCTGCTTCTGGATCCCTAACTACAGTCTACTAGCTGGGCCTCTATATGAAACACTGAAAGGAAAAGATGATGATCCTTTTGAATAGAATCCAGAAGTGGCCTTTCAAGAATGGAAAGAGCAGTCAATTCAGACCCTTGCCCTGGAACTCCCTAATTTAGCTAAACCCTTTGACCTTTACATTCCCGGTGAAAGGTGAATCGCCATTGGAGAATTAGTGCAAAAACTGGGACCACTTGAAATGGAACAATGCAAGAATGCCATCCAGGTAGGATAAACTACGGTCACTAAGGGGCTTGGCCCACTGCCACATCTGGCCAAGATACTGGCGGTATCTAAAAACCTGGAAATCAGCAGCCCAAAAGGCCACCTCCCTCCTAAGGGAAAAGGACCCCACGTGGTGATCCTAACCACCAACCATGCCCTGAAGTTGCAGGGTTCGCTCCGTGGGCACACCGACCTCGAGTGAGGAGGCCCTCCAACTCCAACATCCAGAGAGATAACCGGGGGCAACAGGGCACCATGACGACTCGTGTGAACATCACTTGACCTGGAGTTTCTCTCATAAAACAACAAGAGTGAGTCCCAAAAGAGTAGACTACTGCTTGCAGGACTTACTGCACCCAGAGGGGAGCTAATAATCTTGGCGGGGGAACAGTATACCACACTGTCACCATAGAAAAGCCTACAGACACCGTGATGATGGTGGCCAATAAGACCGGCTGGACTCCTGTTTACTTCAAAAGGCTGTTGACTCAGTAGCCATCATGGTCCTTGATCACCACTGACCCTGGACTGTCTGGGAGTTGAGCGGGCAGGGCTCTGACACCTGGTGCTGTTTGTACGTTAATTCAGGGGCCTAATTGAAGAAAGTGCAGACTACTGGTCAGAGCATCTAGGCTGGCAGAGACGGTCAGCCTAAGGTGGCCGAACAAATGTGGGGCGGGGTGAAACCGGCCCCCACAGCGTCTCTGCACATCTCTTTCCTGGACCCTTAAAGGTCATTAGAATCTATAACACTTCCAATGCTGGTGCTCAGGTGGACGAGCAGGGAGGCAGGGGTCCTGGGGACAATCAACGTCACCGGGAGGCTGCTGGGGAGAAGCTCTGACCCTCGCCCCAGGGTATGAGGGCTCCCAACTCAGCACTCAGCAGTTACAGAAGAAGGGTCTGCACCCTCAGCACTCCAAGAATGAGGAACGGGACAAAAGGCAGAGGAGGGGTTTGTCCCCAGCAAAGCCCATTAAAAATCCCTGGGAGATAAAAATAGAATCTGGGCAATAAAGTCAAGTCTAACCTTTTTTATCCTTTGTGCTTTGTCTAATTTCACGTGCTCCTAGGGTCCCGCATGCAGAGGTTCCACACCCGGCACTTCAGACCAGATTTCCTAGTGCAGAATGGCTGGGTCGACACCTCAGCTCCTGGGGCCCAGTGCAGACTCCATGATATAGAGCCTGAGCTACAGCCAACCCGGCCCTCGAGAGCTCCGCCGCCTCCCTCCCTCCCACTGACTCTGACAGGATCTCTACACAGCAGCCCAGCCCACAGCCCACGGGGTAGTGCATGCTCTCACCTCTCCATTCTCTGATCAAAATATAAAGTTTCCTTTGCTTGTGAACCAAACTCAGTCTCGATCTGTTGGCCCCAATGACACTGGGCAGGGGGACACTTGTTGGGGTCCACTCTGGAGGATCAGTAACAGAAATTGAGACTATTGTAACCTCAATGAACAGATGTGTGAGCCAAACTGTAGTTAACATAGAACAGTGTATAAGGCTCGGGTAAAATAAGATGTTTTTAACACTTCCATTTGATAGTTCCATCACTTTTTATAAGCAAGTTCAGTGAAAAGGTTTGTCTTATTTGTCAGGTCAATATTAGAGAAACGAAGTGATTTCTTTCCAAGGATGTACATCTAATAATCTTGGTTAAACCTTCAATCTTGTTTTAAATGCTTTTCCATTGAAAATGATACCTCTCTTTCAGCTCCCCCATTTCTGAGAAGTATAAAATCTTATAATTTATTATTACCAAAGGGGAAAGGTGGGAGGAGGGATAAATTAACAGTTTGGAATGAACACATACACACTGCTATGTATAAAATAGATCATCAACAAGGAACTACTGTATAGCACAGGGAACTACACTCAACATTTTGCAATAACCTATAAGGGGAAATAATCTGAAAAAGAATAGATATTTTTATTGACATCATCTATCAATGACAGTTAAAGTGTAGCCTAAGGGAAGCTGGTGGTGAGTGCTTCTGACCCTGAAGACTTCAATCATCTAAAGTTTGGACTCTGCCTACTTCCCAAGGCCCTTAATGAACATATGTGTAGCTGTAGCTTAAAAAATTCCCCAGTTTGGGTTTCGGGGAGACACTGATTTTGAAAAGGCCCTGGTGTTCTCCTTACATGAATGGGACTCTTCCTACTGCTAAAACATGTCTGTCACACCCAGAGGATGGTATACCGTCTGATCGGGAAGAGTTTGGAAAAGGCATCTCATCTCCTCATCTCCTGGTGCTCGGGTTCACCCCTCCAGCGTCTTTACTAACAGTCTCCCCACTTGGAGATGTCAGCACTGTCAACATCCTGTTGCGTACAGTTTGGAATTTGTCCAGAGGATGAAGCGGAAGGATGAGGAACAATGAGAGACAAGTCCTAGGTGTTCAGACAGGCACATGTCACTCTAATTTCCAATCAGGAAGACGAATTGACCAAAGGCTAGGGTTGCCCATGGAAACAGTATAGGGCTTGAGGAAATCCCGCTGCTTTGTGGCCAGTTCCCATAAACACGAGTTGAACAATGGAACTCAGGGGCAGTAAAATTCACAAAACTGCAGAGTTGAAAATATCCATCACTGAAAAATGTCTTGAGGAAAGTCAGAGAAAAGGACTTGTAAGCAAGGGAGAATGGCAGGAAAGGGATTTGAGGAGGTAGAAAGGACTCGCCATTAAGCACAAGAAAAGGAGCTGAACATTGCCAACATTGCAGTTGGCCAAAAAGGGTGTATGCGTTCTTTTCTGTATATATTCAAGAAAAGGGCATACACTTTTTTAGCCAACCAAACAGGTGGGCACTGGAAGTCAATACTACAAAAGATATCACTTCGCATCAGTCAGAAGAGCCATCCTCATAAAGCGTAAACAACAGAAATGCAGGACAGGGCAACGAGAAGAGGGAGCCCTGTGAGACTTATAGTGGAAATGTATATTGCCAACGGCCATTCTGGAGAAGTGTATTGTGTTTACTAAAGCATCTAAAAAATGAGCTACAGAGCATAGGGCACTTGCACTCATGGGCGTATATCTTGGGAAAAACAAAAATCGAGAGGACACAGGCACCCCAATGTTTACCCCCTCTCTGTTTAAAAGATCCTCGACTAGGATATAACTTAAATGTCTCTGGAGGGAAAAAATGGATAGAGATGTGGTACTTAGGTAGAGTGGAATATTATTCAGCCTGGAAATCAATGAAATATGGCCAGTTGTAACAACTCCGGAGGAGTTACGTATGATCATTCTAAGTGACAGAATTCAAAAAGAAAAAGACACATATCATAAGATATCACTTAAAGGTGGAATCCAAAATGGCTACACATGAAATAAATTACAAAACAAAAACATAGTCAAATATGTAGAAAACACGCATAAGGCTGCTAAACGGGAAAGGTGGGGAGGGGTGAGGCATCATCCAGGAGGTTGAAATTAGCAAAGATACCATTCCAAATACCAAACTGATAATCAACAAGGCCTACACGGTAGCTAAAAGAACTGCACTCAGCACACTCAAGTCACCGGAAAAGAATATATACGACTGGTAAGAATCTGAAAAAGAATTTATTGACGTCTCTCTGTACGTGAATCAAGTGGATGTACAGCAGCAAGAAACAGAGCTTTGAAAATCAGCTGTAACCAATATAGTAATAAATTGAAAAAAATAAACGACAGAGAGACAGAGAAAACCTCTTACAACTTTTCCTCAGGGACGGTGATGCAACATGGATTGAACACATCTAGACCCACAGCAGGATGAGACATAAGGCTGGAAACTGTTTGCGCTAAGAGAAATGTGAGGTTGGGTGAGGAAATGCACACCCTTTAAAGTAATACTACCTGGTACCCATTCAATGGGTCCCAAATCTGCAGGTTCAAGGGATCTTCCTACAGCTAAAACATGCATGGAAAACCCAGAGGACTGTACACCATGTGATCGGGAGATGTGTCTAAAATGCACCTCATTTATCCTCTCCTGGTGCTCCTGTTCACCATTCCAGCCACGCTACTTAGAATCTCCCCACTTGGAGAATCAGCACATTTAAACTTCTGTTTCACACATTTTGCAAATTGTGAGGAGGATGAACGGGAAGAGGGGAAACCAATGAGAGAAGAGTTGTAGGGGTTTGGACGGGCACATATCACTCTAATTTCCCATTAAGAATAAGAATTAAAGAAAGGCTCAGCCTGCCTCGCCGGAGCCAAAATAGGGCCTGAAGCAATCCTGCGGGTTTGAGGCCAGCTCACAAAAGAGCAACTTAAAAAATGGAGCTCAGGGTCACTGCAATTCACAAACCTGCAGAGTTATAAATGAAAACTAACGTCCAAAAATATGTTGAGGTAAGGCAAAGAAGAGGATCTGAATGCAAGACAGAATTGCAAGAAACAGATTTCAAGAGATAGATTGGACTCGTCTTTAACGCACATGAAAAGCGGCAGAATTTCGACAATGATGCAGTTGGCCCAAAAGAGCGTATGCGTTTTTTCCTGATTATATCCAGGAAAAAACGCATACGCACTTTATGGGCAACAAAGCAGGCAAGCAATGCAAATGTGCACAACAAAGAAGTCTCACTTCCCACCGGTCAAAAGGGCCATCCTAAAAAATTGTAAAAACCAGAAATGCAGGACAGGCCATGGAGAACAGGGAGCCTTTATACGCTGATGGGCAGTGTGTGAACTGCCGAGAGCCACTCTGGAGAAGTGTATGGTGGTTCCTAAATCATCTAAAAAACAGAGCTACAGAGCATAGGACACTTCCAATCATGGGAGTATATCTAGGGAAGTCTAAAAATCAACAAGACACAAGCACACCACAGTTTAGGGCTACTCTGTTTACAAGAACCTCAACTTCAGTACACCTTAAATATCCCAGGAAAGAGAACAATGGATAAAGAAGATGTGGTACTTATGTACAATGGAATATCTCTTCACCATGAAATCAATGTAATAAGGCTAGTAGAAGGATAAAGAGTGGATTTAGGTCCGATAATACTACTTGAAATAAGTCAAACAGAAAAAGAAACATATCATAAGATATCACTTATAGAGGGAGGGTAAATATGGCTGCACAAGAAATGAATTACAGAACAGAACAGTGTCTCACATTTAGAAAACACACTTATGTCAGCTTAAGGGGAAAGGAGAGGTGGGGTGATGCATAAAACCAGAGTTTGAAATTAGCACAGATACCGTTCAATAAACCAAATAGGTATTAGACAAGATCTACACCTTGCTCAATGAACTGGCCTCAACACACCCTATACACCGCAGAGAAATATATCTGAGGAATAAGAATCTTAAAACCCATGTATTGATATATCTCCATAAGGGAATCAAGTGTGTGCAGAGCGGCACAAACACAGCAGTGAAAAGGAGCTAAACTCCATTATAGAAATAAATTTTAAAAACAAAACGCTGAAACAATGAAAGAGAGAAAAATTCTTACAAAATTCGCTCAGGGGCTGTGATGCAACCTGGATTGACCACATATAAACCCACAGCTGGATAAGACATAAGGCTGGACACTTGGGGCTGACAGGATTGGTGAGCTTTGGTGAGCAACTGCCGAAAGTTTAATGCAATACGTCATGCTACTCAGTCCAAGGGTCCCAACACTCCAGGTTGAAGGGAATATTCCTACAGCTAAACCATGCTTGGGAAACCCAGCGACTGGTATACCATATGATCGGGAAAGGTTTCTAAAACGCACCTCATTTTTCCTCTCCTGGGGCTCCGGATCGACATTCCAGCCGCTTTACTAACAACATCCCCACATGGAGTCAATGCCTTTAAGTTCTGGTATCGCACAGTCTGCAGTTAGTGCAGAGGATGAATGGGAATAGGGGGAACCTGTGAGAAACTAGCTGTAGCGGTTTCAATGGGCACATGTCACTCTAATATCACATCAGTAAGAAGAATTAACCAAAGGCACAGCAAGGTGCCCCAGAAGAAAAATAGGGCTTCAAGGAATCCTGAGGTTACGGGGCAAGACCACAAAAATAAGAGCTAAAAAATGGAGCTAAGGGCCACTGCAATTCAAAAACCTGCAGAGTTATAAAGGCCAACTATTTTTAAAAAATATATTGAGGTAAGACTATGAAGAGGCATTGAAAGCAAGGCAGAATTGCAGGAAACCGATTTCAGGAGGTAGACTGGAATTGCATTGAAAGCATAGGAAAAGAGGCAGAACGTCCACAATGATGCACTTGGCCAAAAAGGGCGTATGCGTTTTTTCCTGAATATATTCAGGAAAAAACGCATACGCCCTTTTTGGCCAACCAAGCAAGCTTGCAAAGGAAATCTGCACTACAATGAAGTCTCACTTCCCCCCGGTCAAAAGGGCCATCTGAAAAAAGTGTAAAATCCAGAAAGGCAGGACAGGCCATGGAGAACTGGGAGCCTTGTTATGCTGATGGGCGGGATGTAAATTGCCAACAACCACTCGGGAGAAGTGTATGGTGTTTCCTGAAACATCTAAAAAACAAAGCAACAGAACCTAGGGCACTTCCACTTATGGTCCTATAGCTTAGGGAAATTAAAATCAAAAAGACACAGCCACCCCAAAGTTTGGAACGGCTCTGTTTACAAGAACCTCGTTTACAGTACAAGTTCAACATCGCAGAAAGTGAAAAATGGATAAAGAAGTTGTGGTATTTACTTACAAAGCAATATCACTCGGCAATGAAAACTGTGTCATCAGGCCCTTAGCAGCACAATGAGTGGATTCAGGTATGATGATTCTACCTGAAATAAGGCACACAGAAAAAGAAACATCATAAGATATCAGTAATACACGGAATGTAAACTTGGCTACACAGGAACTGAATTACAGAACAGAACAGGGTCTCAAATTTAGAAAACCAACTTATGCTTGCTTAAGGGTAAAGGTGAGTTGGGGTGCTGCATAAAACCAGAGATTGAAATGAGCACAGATAAAGTTCCTTAAGTCAAATATGGAATAGACAAGAGCTACTCCTTGCTCAACGAAATGGACTCAACACCGCATATTAAACGCCTAAGAATGTACCTGACTAGTATGTATCTTAAAACCTATGGATTGCTATGTCTCCGAAAGAGAATCAAGCATGTGTACAGGGGCATAAATGCAGCAGTGATAGGATTGGAGAGGTTCGGTGAGCAAATGAAGACCCTTTGAAGTCATATTGCATGGTACCCATTCCACGGGTTTCAACTACCCAGGTTTCAGGTATTCTTCCTTCAGCTAAAACATGCATGTGGAACCCAGAGTATGATCAACCATGTGATCGGGAGACGTGTTCAAATATGTCTCAGTTTTCGTACCCTGGTACTCGGGTGCAACATTCCAGATGCTTTACTAACACTCTCCCGACTTGGAGAGTCAGTCCCTTTAACCTCCTGTTTGGCCCAGTTTGCAATTTCTGCGGAAGATGAACAGGAATAGCGAGAACCAATGAGAGACTAGCTGGAGGTGTCTGGACGGGCAAATTTAACTCTCATTTCCCACCAGGAAGAGGAATTAACCAAAGGCTCAGCGTGCCGTGCCGGAACCAGATTAGAGCCTGAAGCCATCCTGCGGTGTTGCGGCCAGGTCACAAGAAAGCGAGTTGAAGAAAGGAGCTCAGGGGCACTGTAATTCAAAAACCTGCAGAGTTATAAATGACAGCTATCGTCCAAAAATAGACTGAAGTAAGGCTGCCAAGAGGACTTGAAATCGGGGCAGAATTGCAGGAAACCGATTTCAGGAGGTAGACTGAAATTGCATTGAAAGCATAGGAAAAGAGGCAGAACGTCCACAATGATGCACTTGGCCAAAAAGGGCGTATGCGTTTTTTCCTGAATATATTCAGGAAAAAACGCATACGCCCTTTTTGGCCAACCAAGCAAGCTTGCAAAGGAAATCTGCACTACAATGAAGTCTCACTTCCTCCCGGTCAAAAGGGCCATCTGAAAAAAGTGTAAAATCCAGAAAGGCAGGACAGGCCATGGAGAACTGGAAGCCTTGTTATGCTGATGGGCAGGATGTAAATTGCCAACAGACACTCAGGAGAAGTGTATGGTGTTTCCTGAAACATCTAAAAAACAAAGCAACAGAGCCTAGGGCACTTCCACTTATGGTCCTATAGCTTAGGGAAATTAAAATCAAAATGACACAGCCACCCCAAAGTTTGGGACGCCTCTGTTTACAAGAACCTCGTTTACAGTACAAGTTCAACATTGCAGAAAGTGAAAAATGGATAAAGAAGTTGTGGTATTTACTTAAAAAGCAATATCACTCAGCAATGAAATCTATCTCATCAGGCCCGTAGCATCACAATGAGTGGATTCAGGTATGATGATTCTAACTGAAATAAGTCACACAGAAAAAGAAACATCATAAGATATCAGTAATACATGGAATGTAAACTTGGCTACACAGGAACTGAATTACAGAACAGAACAGGGTCTCAAATTTAGAAAACCAACTTATGCTTGCTTAAGGGGAAAGGTGAGTTGGGGTGCTGCATAAAACCAGAGATTGAAATGAGCACAGATAAAGTTCCTTAAGTCAAATATGGAATAGACAAGAGCTACTCCTTGCTCAACGAAATGGACTCAACACCGCATATTAAACGCCTAAGAATGTACCTGACTAGTAAGTATCGTAAAACCTATGGATTGTTATGTCTCCAAAAGAGAATCAAGCATGTGTACAGGGGCATAAACGCAGCAGTGATAGGATTGGAGAGGTTCGGTGAGCAAATGAAGACCCTTTGAAGTCATATTTCATGGTACCCATTACACGGGTCTCAACTCTCCAGGTTTAAGGTATTCTTCCTTCAGCTAAAACATGCATGTGGAACCCAAGTATGATCAACCATGTGAACGGGAGATGTGTTCAAATATGTCTCAGTTTTCCTCCCCTGGTACTCGGGTGCAACATTCCAGACGCTTTACTAACACTCTCCCCACTTGGAGAGTCAGCGCCTTTAACCTCCTGTTTGGCCCAGTTTGCAATTTCTGCGGAAGATGAACAGGAATAGCGAGAACCAATGAGAGGCTAGCTGGAGGTGTCTGAACGGGCAAATTTAACTCTCATTTCCCACCAGGAAGAGGAAATAACCAAAGGCTCAGTGTGCCGTGCCGGAACCAGATTAGGGCCTGAAGCCATTCTGCGGTGTTGCGGCCAGCTCAAAAGAAAGCGAGTTGAAGAAAGGAGCTCAGGGGCCCTGTAATTCACAAACCTGCAGAGTTATAAATGACAGCTATCGTCCAAAAATAGACTGAAGTAAGGCTGCCAAGAGGACTTGAAAGCGGGGCAGAATTGCAGGAAACCGATTTCAGGAGGTAGACTGGAATTGCATTGAAAGCATAGGAAAAGAGGCAGAACGTCCACAATGATGCACTTGGCCAAAAAGGGCGTATGCGTTTTTTCCTGAATATATTCAGGAAAAAACGCATACGCCCTTTTTGGCCAACCAAGCAAGCTTGCAAAGGAAATCTGCACTACAATGAAGTCTCACTTCCCCCCGGTCAAAAGGGCCATCTGAAAAAAGTGTAAAATCCAGAAAGGCAGGACAGGCCATGGAGAACTGGGAGCCTTGTTATGCTGAAGGGTCGGATGTAAATTGCCAACAACCACTCGGGAGAAGTGTATGGTGTTTCCTGAAACATCTAAAAAACAAAGCAACAGAGCCTAGGGCACTTCCACTTATGGTCCTATAGCTTAGGGAATTTAAAATCAAAAAGTCACAGCCACCCCAAAGTTTGGAACGGCTCTGTTTACAAGAACCTCGTTTACAGTACAAGTTCAACATCGCAGAAAGTGAAAAATGGATAAAAAATTTGTGGTATTTACTTACAAAGCAATATCACTCAGCAATGAAATCTGTGTCATCAGGCCCTTAGCAGCACAATGAGTGGATTCAGGTATGATGATTCTAACTGAAATAAGTCACACAGAAAAAGAAACATCATAAGATATCAGTAATACACGGAATGTAAACTTGGCTACACAGGAACTGAATTACAGAACAGAACAGGGTCTCAAATTTAGAAAACCAACTTATTCTTGCTTAAGGGTAAAGGTGAGTTGGGGTGCTGCATAAAACCAGAGATTGAAATGAGCACAGATAAAGTTCCTTAAGCCAAATATGGAATAGACAAGAGCTACTCCTTGCTCAACGAAATGGACTCAACACCGCATATTAAACGCCTAGGAATGTACCTGACTAGTAAGTATCTTAAAACCTATGGATTGCTATGTCTCCGAAAGAGAATCAAGCATGTGTACAGGGGCATAAACGCAGCAGTGATAGGATTGGAGATGTTCGGTGAGCAAATGAAGACCCTTTGAAGTCATATTGCGTGGTACCCATTCCACGGGTTTCAAATACCCATGTTTAAGGTATTCTTCCTTCAGCTAAAACATGCATGTGGAACCTAGAGTATGATCAACCATGTGATCGGGAGATGTGTTCAAATATGTCTCAGTTTTCGTACCCTGGTACTCGGGTGCAACATTCCAGACGCTTTACTAACACTCTCCCGACTTGGAGAGTCAGTCCCTTTAACCTCCTGTTTGGCCCAGTTTGCAATTTCTGCGGAAGATGAACAGGAATAGCGAGAACCAATGAGAGACTAGCTGGAGGTGTCTGGACGGGCAAATTTAACTCTCATTTCCCACCAGGAAGAGGAATTAACCAAAGGCTCAGCGTGCCGTGCCGGAACCAGATTAGGGCCTGAAGCCATCCTGCGGTGTTGCGGCCAGGTCACAAGAAAGCGAGTTGAAGAAAGGAGCTCAGGGGCACTGTAATTCACAAACCTGCAGAGTTATAAATGACAGCTATTGTCCAAAAATAGACTGAAGTAAGGCTGCCAAGAGGACTTGAAAGCGGGGCAGAATTGCAGGAAACCGATTTCAGGAGGTAGACTGGAATTGCATTGAAAGCATAGGAAAAGAGGCAGAACGTCCACAATGATGCACTTGGCCAAAAAGGGCGTATGCGTTTTTTCCTGAATATATTCAGGAAAAAACGCATACGCCCTTTTTGGCCAACCAAGCAAACTTGCAAAGGAAATCTGCACTACAATGAAGTCTCACTTCTCCCCGGTCAAAAGGGCCATCTGAAAAAAGTGTAAAATCCAGAAAGGCAGGACAGGCCATGGAGAACTGGGAGCCTTGTTATGCTGATGGGCGGGAGGTAAATTGCCAACAGACACTTGGGAGAAGTGTATGGTGTTTCCTGAAACATCTAAAAAACAAAGCAACAGAGCCTAGGGCACTTCCACTTATGGTCCTATAGCTTAGGGAAATTAAAATCAAAAAGACACAGCCACCCCTAATTTGGGACGCCTCCGTTTACAAGAACCTCGTTTACCGTACAAGTTCAATATCACAGAAAGTGAAAAATGGATAAAGAACTTGTGGTACTTTCGTACAATGCAGTATCACTCAGCAATGAAATCTATGTCATCAGGCCCGTAGCAGCATAATGAGTGGATTCAGGTACGATGATTCTAACTGAAATAAGTCACACAGAAAAAGAAACATCATAAGATATCACTAATACACGGAATGTAAACTTGGCTACACAGGACCGCATTCCAAAACAGAACAGGGTCTCAAATTTAGAAAACTAACTTATGCTTGCTTAAGGGGAAAGGTGAGTTGGGGTGCTGCATAAAACCAGAGATTGAAATGAGCACAGATAAAGTTCCTTAAGCCAAATATGGAATAGACAAGAGCTACTCCTTGCTCAACGAAATGGACTCAAAACCCCATATTAAACGCCTAAGAATGTACCTGACTAGTAAGTATCTTAAAACCTATGGATTGCTATGTCTCCAAAAGAGAATCAAGCATGAGTACAGGGGCATAAACGCAGCAGTGATAGGATTGGAGAGGTTCGGTGAGCAAATGAAGACCCTTTGAAGTCATATTGCATGGTACCCATTACACGGGTCTCAACTCTCCAGGTTTAAGGTATTCTACGTTCAGCTAAAACATGCATGTGGAACCCAGAGTATGATCAACCATGTGAACGGGAGACGTGTTCAAATATGTCTAAGTTTTCCTCCCCTGGTACTCGGGTGCAACATTCCAGACGCTTTACTAACACTCTCCCGACTTGGAGAGTCAGTCCCTTTAACCTCCTGTTTGGCCCAGTTTGCAATTTCTGCGGAAGATGAACAGGAATAGCGAGAACCAATGAGAGGCTAGCTGGAGGTGTCTGGACGGGCAAATTTAACTCTCATTTCCCACCAGGAAGAGGAATTAAACAAAGGCTCAGCATGCCGGGCCGGAACAAGTTTAGGGCCTGAAGACATCCTGCGGTGTTGCGGCCAGGTCACAAGAAAGCGAGTTGAAGAAAGGAGCTCAGGGGCACTGTAATTCACAGACCTGCAGAGTTATAAATGACAGCTATCGTCCAAAAATAGACTGAAGTAAGGCTGCCAAGAGGACTTGAAAGCGGGGCAGAATTGCAGGAAACCGATTTCAGGAGGTAGACTGGAATTGCATTGAAAGCATAGGAAAAGAGGCAGAACGTCCACAATGATGCACTTGGCCAAAAAGGGCGTATGCGTTTTTTCCTGAATATATTCAGGAAAAAACGCATACGCCCTTTTGGGCCAACCAAGCAAGCTTGCAAAGGAAATCTGCACTACAATGAAGTCTCACTTCCCCCCGGTCAAAAGGGCCATCTGAAAAAAGTGTAAAATCCAGAAAGGCAACAGGCCATTGAGAACTGGGAGCCTTGTTATGCTGATGGGCGGGATGTAAATTGCCAACAGACACTTGGGAGAAGTGTATGGTGTTTCCTGAAACATCTAAAAAACAAAGCAACAGAGCCTAGGGCACTTCCGCTTATGGTCCTATAGCTTAGGGAAATTAAAATCAAAAAGACACAGCCAACCCAAAGTTTGGGACGCCTCTGTTTACAAGAACCTCGTTTACCGTACAAGTTCAATATCACAGAAAGTGAAAAATGGATAAAGAACTTGTGGTACTTACGTACAATGCAGTATCACTCAGCAATGAAATCTATGTCATCAGGCCCGTAGCAGCATAATGAGTAGATTCAGGTACGATGATTCTAACTGAAATAAGTCACAAAGAAAAAGAAACATCATAAGATATCACTAATACACGGAATGTAAACTTGGCTACACAGGAACTGAATTCCAAAACAGAATAGGGTCTCAAATTTAGAAAACCAACTTATGCTTGCTTAAGGGGAAAGGTGAGTTGGGGTGCTGCATAAAACCAGAGATTGAAATGAGCACAGATAAAGTTCCTTAAGTCAAATATGGAATAGACAAGAGCTACTCCTTGCTCAACGAAATGGACTCAACACCGCATATTAAACGCCTAAGAATGTACCTGACTAGTAAGTATCTTAAAACCTATGGATTGCTATGTCTCCGAAAGAGAATCAAGCATGTGTACAGGGGCATAAACGCAGCAGTGATAGGATTGGAGAGGTTCGGTGAGCAAATGAAGACCCTTTGAAGTCATATTGCATGGTACCCATTCCACGGGTTTCAACTACCCAGGTTTTAGGTATTCTTCCTTCAGCTAAAACATGCATGTGGAACCCAGAGTATGATCAACAATGTGATCGGGAGACGTGTTCAAATATGTCTCAGTTTTCCTCCCCTGGTACTCGGGTGCAACATTCCAGACGCTTTACTAACACTCTCCCGACTTGGAGAGTCCGCGCCTTTAACCTCCTGTTTGGCCCAGTTTGCAATTTCTGCGGAAGATGAACAGGAATAGCGAGAACCAATGAGAGGCTAGCTGGAGGTGTCTGGACGGGCAAATTTAACTCTCATTTCCCACCAGGAAGAGGAATTAACCAAAGGCTCAGCGTGCCATGCCAGAACCAGATTAGGGCCTGAAGCCATCCTGCGGTGTTGCGGCCAGGTCACAAGAAAGCGAGTTGAAGAAAGGAGCTCAGGGGCACTGTAATTCACAAACCTGCAGAGTTATAAATGACAGCTATCGTCCAAAAATAGACTGAAGTAAGGCTGCCAAGAGGACTTGAAAGCGGGGCAGAATTGCAGGAAACCGATTTCAGGAGGTAGACTGAAATTGCATTGAAAGCATAGGAAAAGAGGCAGAACGTCCACAATGATGCACTTGGCCAAAAAGGGCGTATGCGTTTTTTCCTGAATATATTCAGGAAAAAACGCATACGCCCTTTTTGGCCAACCAAGCAAGCTTGCAAAGGAAATCTGCACTACAATGAAGTCTCACTTCCCCCTGGTCAAAAGGGCCATCTGAAAAAAGTGTAAAATCCAGAAAGGCAGGACAGGCCATGGAGAACTGGGAGCCTTGTTATGCTGATGGGCGGGATGTAAACTGCCAACAACCACTCGGGAGAAGTGTATGGTGTTTCCTGAAACATCTAAAAAACAAAGCAACAGAACCTAGGGCACTTCCACTTATGGTCCTATAGCTTAGGGAAATTGAAATCAAAAAGACACAGCCACCCCAAAGTTTGGAACGGCTCTGTTGACAAGAACCTCGTTTACAGTACAAGTTCAACATCGCAGAAAGTGAAAAATGGATAAAGAAGTTGTGGTATTTACTTACAAAGCAATATCACTCAGCAATGAAATCTGTGTCATCAGGCCCTTAGCAGCACAATGAGTGGATTCAGGTATGATGATTCTAACTGAAATAAGTCACAAAGAAAAAGAAACATCATAAGATATCAGTAATACACGGAATGTAAACTTGGCTACACAGGAACTGAATTACAGAACAGAACAGGGTCTCAAATTTAGAAAACCAACTTATGCTTGCTTAAGGGGAAAGGTGAGTTGGGGTGCTGCATAAAACCAGAGATTGAAATGAGCACAGATAAAGTTCCTTAAGTCAAATATGGAATAGACAAGAGCTACTCCTTGCTCAACGAAATGGACTCAACACCGCATATTAAACGCCTAAGAATGTACCTGACTAGTAAGTATCTTAAAACCTATGGATTGCTATGTCTCTGAAAGAGAATCAAGCATGTGTACAGGGGCATAAACGCAGCAGTGATAGGATTGGACAGGTTCGGTGAGCAAATGAAGGCCCTTTGAAGTCATATTGCATGGTACCCATTACACGGGTCTTAACTCTCCAGGTTTAAGGTATTCTTCCTTCAGCTAAAACATGCATGTGGAACCCAAGTATGATCAACCATGTGAACGGGAGACGTGTTCAAATATGTCTCAGTTTTCCTCCCCTGGTACTCGGGTGCAACATTCCAGACGCTTTACTAACACTCTCCCCACTTGGAGAGTCAGCGCCTTTAACCTCCTGTTTGGCCCAGTTTGCAATTTCTGCGGAAGATGAACAGGAATAGCGAGAACCAATGAGAGACTAGCTGGAGGTGTCTGGACGGGAAAATTTAACTCTCATTTCCCACCAGGAAGAGGAAATAACCAAAGGCTCAGCGTGCTGTGCCGGAACCAGATTAGGGCCTGAAGCCATCCTGCGGTGTTGCGGCCAGGTCACAAGAAAGCGAGTTGAAGAAAGGAGCTCAGGGGCACTGTAATTCACAAACCTGCAGAGTTATAAATGACAGCTATCGTCCAAAAATAGACTGAAGTAAGGCTGCCAAGAGGACTTGAAAGCGGGGCAGAATTGCAGGAAACCGATTTCAGGAGGTAGACTGGAATTGCATTGAAAGCATAGGAAAAGAGGCAGAACGTCCACAGTGATGCACTTGGCCAAAAAGGGCGTATGCGTTTTTTCCTGAATATATTCAGGAAAAAACGCATACGCCCTTTTTGGCCAACCAAGCAAGCTTGCAAAGGAAATCTGCACTACAATGAAGTCTCACTTCCCCCCGGTCAAAAGGGCCATCTGAAAAAAGTGTAAAATCCAGAAAGGCAGGACAGGCCATGGAGAACTGGGAGCCTTGTTATGCTGATGGGCGGGATGTAAATTGCCAACAACCACTCGGGAGAAGTGTATGGTGTTTCCTGAAACATCTAAAAAACAAAGCAACAGAGCCTAGGGCACTTCCACTTATGGTCCTATAGCTTAGGGAAATTAAAATCAAAAAGACACAGCCACCCCAAAGTTTGGGACGCCTCTGTTTACAAGAACCTCGTTTACCGTACAAGTTCAATATCACAGAAAGTGAAAAATGGATAAAGAACTTGTGGTACTTACGTACAATGCAGTATCACTCAGCAATGAAATCTATGTCATCAGGCCCGTAGCAGCATAATGAGTGGATTCAGGTACGATGATTCTAACTGAAATAAGTCACACAGAAAAAGAAACATCATAAGATATCACTAATACATGGAATGTAAACTTGGCTACACAGGAACTGAATTACAGAACAGAACAGGGTCTCAAATTTAGAAAACCAACTTATGCTTGCTTAAGGGGAAAGGTGAGTTGGGGTGCTGCATAAAACCAGAGATTGAAATGAGCACAGATAAAGTTCCTTAAGTCAAATATGGAATAGACAAGAGCTACTCCTTGCTCAACGAAATGGACTCAACACCGCATATTAAACGCCTAAGAATGTACCTGACTAGTAAGTATCTTAAAACCTATGGATTGCTATGTCTCTGAAAGAGAATCAAGCATGTGTACAGGGACATAAACGCAGCAGTGATAGTTAAGAGAGGTTCGGTGAGCAAATGAAGACCCTTTGAAGTCATATTGCATGGTACCCATTACACGGGTCTTAACTCTCCAGGTTTAAGGTATTCTTCCTTCAGCTAAAACATGCATGTGGAACCCAAGTATGATCAACCATGTGAACGGGAGATGTGTTCAAATATGTCTCAGTTTTCCTCCCCTGGTACTCGGGTGCAACATTCCAGACGCTTTACTAACACTCTCCCCACTTAGAGAGTCAGCGCCTTTAACCTCCTGTTTGGCCCAGTTTGCAATTTCTGCGGAAGATGAACAGGAATAGCGAGAACCAATGAGAGACTAGCTGGAGGTGTCTGGACGGGCAAATTTAACTCTCATTTCCCACCAGGAAGAGGAAATAACCAAAGGCTCAGCGTGCCGTGCCGGAACCAGATTAGGGCCTGAAGCCATCCTGCGGTGTTGCGGCCAGGTCACAAGAAAGCGAGTTGAAGAAAGGAGCTCAGGGGCACTGTAATTCACAAACCTGCAGAGTTATAAATGACAGCTATCGTCCAAAAATAGACTGAAGTAAGGCTGCCAAGAGGACTTGAAAGCGGGGCAGAATTGCAGGAAACCGATTTCAAGAGGTAGACTGGAATTGCATTGAAAGCATAGGAAAAGAGGCAGAACGTCCACAATGATGCACTTGGCCAAAAAGGGCGTATGCGTTTTTTCCTGAATATATTCAGGAAAAAACGCATACGCCCTTTTTGGCCAACCAAGCAAGCTTGCAAAGGAAATCTGCACTACAATGAAGTCTCACTTCCCCCCGGTCAAAAGGGCCATCTGAAAAAAGTGTAAAATCCAGAAAGGCAGGACAGGCCATGGAGAACTGGGAGCCTTGTTATGCTGATGGGCGGGATGTAAATTGCCAACAACCACTCGGGAGAAGTGTATGGTGTTTCCTGAAACATCTAAAAAACAAAGCAACAGAACCTAGGGCACTTCCACTTATGGTCCTATAGCTTAGGGAAATTAAAATCAAAAAGACACAGCCACCCCAAAGTTTGCAACGGCTCTGTTGACAAGAACCTCGTTTACAGTACAAGTTCAACATCGCAGAAAGTGAAAAATGGATAAAGAAGTTGTGGTATTTACTTACAAAGCAATATCACTCAGCAATGAAATCTGTGTCATCAGGCCCTTAGCAGCACAATGAGTGGATTCAGGTATGATGATTCTAACTGAAATAAGTCACACAGAAAAAGAAACATCATAAGATATCAGTAATACACGGAATATAAACTTGGCTACACAGGAACTGAATTACAGAACAGAACAGGGTCTCAAATTTAGAAAACCAACTTATTCTTGCTTAAGGGGAAAGGTGAGTTGGGGTGCTGCATAAAACCAGAGATTGAAATGAGCACAGATAAAGTTCCTTAAGCCAAATATGGAATAGACAACAGCTACTCCTTGCTCAACGAAATGGACACAACACCCCATATTAAACGCCTAAGAATGTACCTGACTAGTAAGTATCTTAAAACCTATGGATTGCTATGTCTCTGAAAGAGAATCAAGCATGTGTACAGGGGCATAAACGCAGCAGTGATAGGATTGGACAGGTTCGGTGAGCAAATGAAGACGGTTTGAAGTCATATTTCATGGTACCCTTTACACGGGTCTTAACTCTCCAGGTTTAAGGTATTCTTCCTTCAGCTAAAACATGCATGTGGAACCCAAGTATGATCAACCATGTGAACGGGAGACGTGTTCAAATATGTCTCAGTTTTCCTCCCCTGGTACTCGGGTGCAACATTCCAGACGCTTTACTAACACTCTCTCCACTTGGAGAGTCAGCGCCTTTAACCTCCTGTTTGGCCCAGTTTGCAATTTCTGCGGAAGATGAACAGGAATAGCGAGAACCAATGAGAGACTAGATGGAGGTGTCTGGACGGGCAAATTTAACTCTCATTTCCCACCAGGAAGAGGAAATAACCAAAGGCTCAGCGTGCCGTGCCGGAACCAGATTAGGGTCTGAAGACATCCTGCGGTGTTGCGGCCAGGTCACAAGAAAGCAAGTTGAAGAAAGGAGCTCAGGGGCACTGTAATTCACAAACCTGCAGAGTTATAAATGACAGCTATCATCCAAAAATAGACTGAAGTAAGGCTGCCAAGAGGACTTGAAAGCGGGGCAGAATTGCAGGAAACCGATTTCAGGAGGTAGACTGGAATTGCATTGAAAGCATAGGAAAAGAGGCAGAACGTCCACAATGATGCACTTGGCCAAAAACGGCGTATGCGTTTTTTCCTGAATATATTCAGGAAAAAACGCATACGCCCTTTTTGGCCAACCAAGCAAGCTTGCAAAGGAAATCTGCACTACAATGAAGTCTCACTTCCCCCGGTCAAAAGGGCCATCTGAAAAAAGTGTAAAATCCAGGAAGGCAGGACAGGCTATGGAGAATTGGGAGCCTTGTTATGCTGATGGGCGGGATGTAAATTGCCAAGAACCACTCGGGAGAAGTGTATGGTGTTTCCTGAAACATCTAAAAAACAAAGCAAAAGAACCTAGGGCACTTCCACTTATGGTCCTATAGCTTAGGGAAATTAAAATCAAAAAGACACAGCCACCCCAAAGTTTGGAACGGCTCTGTTTACAAGAACCTCGTTTACCGTACAAGTTCAATATCACAGAAAGTGAAAAACGGATAAAGAACTTGTGGTACTTACGTACAATGCAGTATCACTCAGCAATGAAATCTATGTCATCAGGCCCGTAGCAGCATAATGAGTGGATTCAGGTACGATGATTCTAACTGATATAAGTCACACAGAAAAAGAAACATCATAAGATATCACTAATACACGGAATGTAAACTTGGCTACACAGGAACTGCATTCCAAAACAGAACAGGGTCTCAAATTTAGAAAACCAACTTATGCTTGCTTAAGGGGAAAGGTGAGTTGGGGTGCTGCATAAAACCAGAGATTGAAATGAGCACAGATAAAGTTCCTTAAGCCAAATATGGAATAGACAAGAGCTACTCCTTGCTCAACGAAATGGACTCAAAACCCCATATTAAACGCCTAAGAATGTACCTGACTAGTAAGTATCTTAAAACCTATGGATTGCTATGTCTCCAAAAGAGAATCAAGCGTGTGTAGAGGGGCATAAACGCAGCAGTGATAGGATTGGAGAGGTTCGGTGAGCAAATGAAGACCCTTTGAAGTCATATTGCATGGTACCCATTCCTCGGGTCTCAACTCTCCAGGTTTAAGGTATTCTTCCTTCAGCTAAAACATGTATGTGGAACCCAGAGTATGATCAACCATGTGAACGGGAGACGTGTTCAAATATGTCTCAGTTTTCCTCCCCTGGTACTCGGGTGCAACATTCCAGACGCTTTACTAACACTCTCCCGACTTGGAGAGTCAGTCCCTTTAACCTCCTGTTTGGCCCAGTTTGCAATTTCTGCGGAAGATGAACAGGAATAGCGAGAACCAATGAGAGGCTAGCTGGAGGTGTCTGGACGGGCAAATTTAACTCTCATTTCCCACCAGGAAGAGGAATTAACCAAAGGCTCAGCATGCCGGGCCGCAACCAGATTAGGGCCTGAAGCCATCCTGCGGTGTTGCGGCCAGGTCACAAGAAAGCGAGTTGAAGAAAGGAGCTCAGGGGCACTGTAATTCACAAACCTGCAGAGTTATAAATGACAGCTATCGTCCAAAAATAGACTGAAGTAAGGCTGCCAAGAGGACTTGAAAGCGGGGCAGAATTGCAGGAAACCGATTTCAGGAGGTAGACTGGAATTGCATTGAAAGCATAGGAAAAGAGGCAGAACGTCCACAATGATGCACTTGGCCAAAAAGGGCGTATGCGTTTTTTCCTGAATATATTCAGGAAAAAACGCATACGCCCTTTTTGGCCAACCAAGCAAGCTTGCAAAGGAAATCTGCACTACAATGAAGTCTCACTTCCCCCCGGTCAAAAGGGCCATCTGAAAAAAGTGTAAAATCCAGGAAGGCAGGACAGGCCATGGAGAACTGGGAGCCTTGTTATGCTGATGGGCGGGATGTAATTTGCCAACAGACACTCGGGAGAAGTGTATGGTGTTTCCTGAAACATCTAAAAAACAAAGCAACAGAGCCTAGGGCACTTCCACTTATGGTCCTATAGCTTAGGGAAATTAAAATCAAAAAGACACAGCCACCTCAAAGTTTGGGACGCCTCTGTTTACAAGAACCTCATTTACCGTACAAGTTCAATATCACAGAAAGTGAAAAATGGATAAAGAACTTGTGGTACTTACGTACAATGCAGTATCACTCAGCAATGAAATCTATGTCATCAGGCCCGTAGCAGCATAATGAGGGGATTCAGGTACGATGATTCTAACTGAAATAAGTCACAAAGAAAAAGAAACATCATAAGATATCACTAATACTCGGAATGTAAACTTGGCTACACAGGAACTGAATTCCAAAACAGAACAGGGTCTCAAATTTAGAAAACCAATTTATGCTTGCTTAAGGGGAAAGGTGAGTTGGGGTGCTGCATAAAACCAGAGATTGAAATGAGCACAGATAAAGTTCCTTAAGCCAAATATGGAATAGACAAGAGCTACTCCTTGCTCAACGAAATGGACTCAACACCGCATATTAAACGCCTAAGAATGTACCTGACTAGTAAGTATCTTAAAACCTATGGATTGCTATGTCTCCGAAAAAGAATCAAGCATGTGTACAGGGACATAAACGCAGCAGTGATAGGATTGGAGAGGTTCGGTGAGCAAATGAAGACCCTTTGAAGTCATATTGCATGGTACCCATTCCACGGGTTTCAACTACCCAGGTTTAAGGTATTCTTCCTTCAGCTAAAACATGCATGTGGAACCTAGAGTATGATCAACCATGTGATCGGGAGACGTGTTCAAATATGTCTCAGTTTTCGTACCCTGGTACTCGGGTGCAACATTCCAGACGCTTTACTAACACTCTCCCGACTTGGAGAGTCAGTCCCTTTAACCTCCTGTTTGGCCCAGTTTGCAATTTCTGCGGAAGATGAACAGGAATAGCGAGAACCAATGAGAGGCTAGCTGGAGGTGTCTGGATGGGCAAATTTAACTCTCATTTCCCACCAGGAAGAGGAATTAACCAAAGGCTCAGCGTGCCGGGCCGGAACCAGATTAGGGCCTGAAGCCATCCTGCGGTGTTGCGGCCAGGTCACAAGAAAGCGAGTTGAAGAAAGGAGCTCAGGGGCACTGTAATTCACAAACCTGCAGAGTTATAAATGACAGCTATCGTCCAAAAATAGACTGAAGTAAGGCGGCCAAGAGGACTTGAAAGCGGGACAGAATTGCAGGAAACCGATTTCAGGAGGTAGACTGGAATTGCATTGAAAGCATAGGAAAAGAGGCAGAACGTCCACAATGATGCACTTGGCCAAAAAGGGCGTATGCGTTTTTTCCTGAATATATTCAGGAAAAAACGCATACGCCCTTTTTGGCCAACCAAGCAAGCTTGCAAAGGAAATCTGCACTACAATGAAGTCTCACTTCCCCCCGGTCAAAAGGGCCATCTGAAAAAAGTGTAAAATCCAGAATGGCAGGACAGGTCATGGAGAACTGGGAGCCTTGTTATGCTGATGGGCGGGATGTAAATTGCCAACAACCACTCGGGAGAAGTGTATGGTGTTTCCTGAAACATCTAAAAAACAAAGCAACAGAACCTAGGGCACTTCCACTTATGGTCCTGTAGCTTAGGGAAATTAAAATCTAAAAGACACAGCCACCCCAAAGTTTGGAACAGCTCTGTTTACAAGAACCTCGTTTACCGTACAAGTTCAATATCACAGAAAGTGAAAAACGGATAAAGAACTTGTGGTACTTACGTACAATGCAGTATCACTCAGCAATGAAATCTATGTCATCAGGCCCGTAGCAGCATAATGAGTGGATTCAGGTACGATGATTCAAACTGAAATAAGTCACACAGAAAAAGAAACATCATAAGATATCACTAATACACGGAATGTAAACTTGGCTACACAGGAACTGCATTCCAAAACAGAACAGGGTCTCAAATTTAGAAAACCAACGTATGCTTGCTTAAGGGGAAAGGTGAGTTGGGGTGCTGCATAAAACCAGAAATTGAAATGAGCACAGATAAAGTTCCTTAAGCCAAATATGGAATAGACAAGAGCTACTCCTTGCTCAACGAAATGGACTCAACACCGCATATTAAACGCCTAAGAATGTACCTGACTAGTAAGTATCTTAAAACCTATGGATTGCTATGTCTCCAAAAGAGAATCAAGCGTGTGTACAGGGGCATAAACGCAGCAGTGATAGGATTGGAGAGGTTCGGTGAGCAAATGAAGACCCTTTGAAGTCATATTGCATGGTACCCATTCCACGGGTCTCAACTCTCCAGGTTTAAGGTATTCTTCCTTCAGCTAAAACATGCATGTGGAACCCAGAGTATGATCAACCATGTGAACGGGAGACGTGTTCAAATATGTCTCAGTTTTCCTCCCCTGGTACTCGGGTGCAACATTCCAGACGCTTTATTAACACTCTCCCGACTTGGAGAGTCAGTCCCTTTAACCTCCTGTTTGGCCCAGTTTGCAATTTCTGCGGAAGATGAACAGGAATAGCGAGAACCAATGAGAGGCTAGCTGGAGGTGTCTGGACGGGCAAATTTAACTCTCATTTCC
>NW_027193134.1:0-60000 GCF_949987515.2 Delphinus delphis | reverse complement strand
GACAGGCTCTAGAGCTAAAGGGAACCTCAACGTGAGAACTCGCCTCCAGGTTAGGCCCTGAGTAGCCATGCAGAAAGGGAGGCATGCAGCTCTTTCCAGGAGTTCTTAGTCACTTTGCTTTAAAGGAAGTACACGTCCGGGGACTCCTAGGCCCCACGGGCGTGCATCATTTTCCCTCCAAGGTCACTGAGTGCCTCCAGACACCTGTGGGCCGGCTGAGCAACGTCGAGGTCCATTGCTTGATTCCCTCGGAGGACCCCTGTGCGTGCCGAGTGCTGGGCAACCACACACTGCGCGTTCCTTGAGGAGCGCTACATGTCCAGAGCCCTCGAACGCCCTCAGGACAACATGGCTGGTGAGTGCGAAGTGCCCAGTAAGACTCTGTCATGGCCCTTGTGTGAGCTGCCATGAGAGAACGCTGTGCTTGGAACACTGGGAGGCCCGCCCTCGTACCTGAAGTCACTCTGCTCGAGGAGAAAGTCGGCATCTTAGCATGCTGTGTGGCTCCCGGCACACCCAGCATGAACCCACGCCTGGAAGTAAGGCCCTGATTTGCCGTGCAGAAGCGGAGGCGTGCTGCAGTTTCCAGGAGGCGGTGGCCTCTGCTCTGCATACCTTGAACGGCAGCACAGCTTTCTGGACACCTGGGAGGCTAGCCGGGGCACCCTGTTCCCGGCAGGAACACTGAGTAACCCCAGGCGCACCTGGGTCTGCTAAGCAACATCCAGGCCCGTAGCCCTTTAGAGCCCCTCTGTGCACGCCGAGCGTAGGGAAACGCACTGCCCTCTCTTTTGGAGCAGCTTGGTTTCCTCAGCACTCGCACCCGTTCACGCACACCGTTCTGGCACGTCCCACATGGCGCGGAGGTCTTACGCGTTGCCCTAATCGGAGCTGCGCTCAGAGTAACCCTCGTCTTCGCATTCTATCCAGGACCTCCTGACTGAAGGCACCGTGCCTCCTAGAGGACGGCGGCTTGGGTTCTTACTGCAATTCAAGTCCTGTTCCTTCTTTGGCACTGCAGGCAGCCCCAGGACCAGAGGAGCAGCTACGGCGTTCCTTGGTTGAGACAGTTCGCTGGATGCGGGCCTCCCTACTTCGATAAGTTGACTCAGGGAAGGAAACCCAGGGTAACCGGTGTCTCTTGGGACTCGTTAGAAACCACAGGGATGTATGCTGAGTGTGCCCATGAAAACGGGGCCCTGCTGGAACTAGCCCAGCTTTCCCATTTTGAGGGCGGCATTCATGTCTGCCTTTACGCTCCCTGACATTCCCGGCTCCCGACAGTCCAGTGAGCCCTGGAAGAATGCTTCGGGGAAAATTATGAGTTTGCTCTCTCTAAACCAGGGGCTTCCGTGGCCGCGGTGGCGGTCCGCATGACAGGCTGTAGAGCTAAAGGGAACCTCAACGTGAGAACTCGCCTCCAGGTTAGGCCCTGAGTAGCCGTGCAGAAAGGGAGGCATGCAGCTCTTTCCAGGAGTTCTTAGTCGCTTTGCTTTAAAGGAAGTACACGTCCGGGGACTCCTAGACCCCACGGGCGTGCATCATTTTCGCTCCAAGGTCACTGAGTGCCTCCAGACACCTTTGGGCCGGCTGAGCAACGTCGAGGTCCATTGCTTGATTCCCTCGGAGGACCCCTGTGCGTGCCGAGTGCTGGGCAACCACACACTGCGCATTCCTTGAGGAGCGCTACATCTCCAGAGCCCTCGAACGCCCTCAGGACAACATGTCTGGTGAGTGCGAAGTGCCCAGGAAGACTCTGTCATGGCCCTTGTGTGAGCTGCCATGAGAGAACGCTGTGCTTGGAACACTGTGAGGCCCGCCCTCGTACCTGAAGTCACTCTGCTCGAGGAGAAAGTCGGCATCTTAGCATGCTGTGTGGCTCCTGGCACACCCAGCATAAACCCACGCCTGGAGGTAAGGCCCTGATTTGCCGTGCAGAAGCGGAGGTGTGATGCAGTTTCCAGGAGGCGGTGGCCTCTGCTCTGCATACCTTGAACGGCAGCACAGCTTTCTGGACACCTGGGAGGCTAGCCGGGGCACCCTGTTCCCGGCAGGAACACTGAGTAACCCCAGGCGCACCTGGGTCTGCTAAGCAACATCCAGGCCCGTAGCCCTTTAGAGCCCCTCTGTGCACGCCGAGCGTAGGGAAACGCACTGCCCTCTCTTTTGGAGCAGCTTGGTTTCCTCAGCACTCGCACACGTTCACGCACACCGTTCTGGCACGTCCCACATGGCGCGGAGGTCTTACGCGTTGCCCTAATCGGAGCTGCGCTCAGAGTAACCCTCGTCTTCGCTTTCCATCCAGGACCTCCTGACTGAAGGCACCGTGCCTCCTAGAGGACGGCGGCTTGGGTTCTTACTGCAATTCAAGTCCTGTTCCTTCTTTGGCACTGCAGGCAGCCCCAGGCCCAGAGGAGCAGCTACGGCGTTCCTTGGTTGAGACAGTTCACTGGATGCGGGCCTCCCTACTTCGATAAGTTGACTCAGGGAAGGAAACACAGGGTAACCGGTGTCTCTTGGGACTCGTTAGAAACCACAGGGATGTACGCTGAGTGTGCCCATGAAAACGGGGCCCTGCTGGAACTAGCCCAGCTTTCCCATTTTGAGGGCGGCATTCATGCCTGCCTTCACGCTCCCTGACATTCCCGGCTCCCGACAGGCCAGTGAGCCCTGGAAGAATGCTTCGGGGAAAATTATGAGTTTGCTCTCTCTAAACCAGGGGCTTCCGTGGCCGCGGTGGCGGTCCGCATGACAGGCTGTAGAGCTAAAGGGAACCTCAACGTGAGAACTCGCCTCCAGGTTAGGCCCTGAGTAGCCGTGCAGAAAGGGAGGCATGCAGCTCTTTCCAGGAGTTCTTAGTCGCTTTGCTTTAAAGGAAGTACACGTCCGGGGACTCCTAGGCCCCACGGGCGTGCATCATTTTCCCTCCAAGGTCACTGAGTGCCTCCAGACACCTGTGGGCCGGCTGAGCAACGTCGTGGTCCATTGCTTGATTCCCTCGGAGGACCCCTGTGCGTGCCGAGTGCTGGGCAACCACACACTGCGCATTCCTTGAGGAGCGCTACATCTCCAGAGCCCTCGAACGCCCTCAGGACAACATGGCTGGTGAGTGCGAAGTGCCCAGGAAGACTCTGTCATGGCCCTTGTGTGAGCTGCCATGAGAGAACGCTGTGCTTGGAACACTGGGAGGCCGGCCCTCGTACCTGAAGTCACTCTGCTCGAGGAGAAAGTCGGCATCTTAGCATGCTGTGTGGCTCCCGGCACACCCAGCATGAACCCACGCCTGGAAGTAAGGCCCTGATGTGCCGTGCAGAAGCGGAGGCGTGCTGCAGTTTCCAGGAGGCGGTGGCCTCTGCTCTGCATACCTTGAACGGCAGCACAGCTTTCTGGACACCTGGGAGGCTAGCCGGGGCACCCTGTTCCCGGCAGGAACACTGAGTAACCCCAGGCGCACCTGGGTCTGCTAAGCAACATCCAGGCCCGTAGCCCTTTAGAGCCCCTCTGTGCACGCCGAGCGTAGGGAAACGCACTGCCCTCTCTTTTGGAGCAGCTTGGTTTCCTCAGCACTCGCACACGTTCACGCACACCGTTCTGGCACGTCCCACATGGCGCGGAGGTCTTACGCGATGCCCTAATCGGAGCTGCGCTCAGAGTAACCCTCGTCTTCGCATTCCATCCAGGACCTCCTGACGGAAGGCACCGTGCCTCCTAGAGGACGGCGGCTTGGGTTCTTACTGCAATTGAAGTCCTGTTCCTTCTTTGGCACTGCAGGCAGCCCCAGGCCCAGAGGAGCAGCTACGGCGTTCCTTGGTTGAGACAGTTCGCTGGATGCGGCCCTCCCTATTTCGATAATTTGACTGAGGGAAGGAAACACAGGGTAACCGGTGTCTCTTGGGACACGTTAGAAACCACAGGGATGTATGATGAGTGTGCCCATGAAAACGGGGGCTTGCTGGAACTAGCCCTGCTTTCCCATTTTGAGGGCGGCATTCATGCCTGCCTTGACGCTCCCTGACATTCCCGGCTCCCGACAGGCCAGTGAGCCCTGGAAGAATGCTTCGGGGAAAATTATGAGTTTGCTCTCTCTAAACCAGGGGCTTCCGTGGCCGCGGTGGTGGTCCGCATGACAGGCTCTAGAGCTAAAGGGAACCTCAACGTGAGAACTCGCCTCCACGTTAGGCCCTGAGTAGCCGTGCAGAAAGGGAGGCATGCAGCTCTTTCCAGTTCTTAGTCGCTTTGCTTTAAAGGAAGTACACGTCCGGGGACTCCTAGGCCCCACGGGCGTGCATCATTTTCCCTCCAAGGTCACTGAGTGCCTCCAGACACCTGTGGGCCGGCTGAGCAACGTCGAGGTCCATTGCTTGATTCCCTCGGAGGACCCCTGTGCGTGCCGAGTGCTGGGCAACCACACACTGCGCGTTCCTTGAGGAGCGCTACATGTCCAGAGCCCTCGAACGCCCTCAGGACAACATGGCTGGTGAGTGCGAAGTGCCCAGGAAGACTCTGTCATGGCCCTTGTGTGAGCTGCCATGAGAGAACGCTGTGCTTGGAACACTGTGAGGCCCGCCCTCGTACCTGAAGTCACTCTGCTCGAGGAGAAAGTCGGCATCTTAGCATGCTGTGTGGCTCCCGGCACACCCAGCATGAACCCACGCCTGGAAGTAAGGCCCTGATTTGCCGTGCAGAAGCGGAGGTGTGCTGCAGTTTCCAGGAGGCGGTGGCCTCTGCTCTGCATACCTTGAACGGCAGCACAGCTTTCTGGACACCTGGGAGGCTAGCTGGGGCACCCTGTTCCCGGCAGGAACACTGAGTAACCCCAGGTGCACCTGGGTCTGCTAAGCAACATCCAGGCCCGTAGCCCTTTAGAGCCCCTCTGTGCACGCCGAGCGTAGGGAAACGCACTGCCCTCTCTTTTGGAGCAGCTTGGTTTCCTCAGCACTCGCACACGTTCACGCACACCGTTCTGGCACGTCCCACATGGCGCGGAGGTCTTACGCGTTGCCCTAATCGGAGCTGCGCTCAGAGTAACCCTCGTCTTCGCATTCCATCCAGGACCTCCTGACTGAAGGCACCGTGCCTCCTAGAGGACGGCGGCTTGGGTTCTTACTGCAATTCAAGTCCTGTTCCTTCTTTGGCACTGCAGGCAGCCCCAGGCCCAGAGGAGCAGCTACGGCGTTCCTTGGTTGAGACAGTTCGCTGGATGCGGGCCTCCCTACTTCGATAAGTTGACTCAGGGAAGGAAACCCAGGGTAACCGGTGTCTCTTGGGACTCGTTAGAAACCACAGGGATGTACGCTGAGTGTGCCCATGAAAACGGGGCCCTGCTGGAACTAGCCCAGCTTTCCCATTTTGAGGGCGGCATTCATGCCTGCCTTGACGCTCCCTGACATTCCCGGCTCCCGACAGGCCAGTGAGCCCTGGAAGAATGCTTCGGGGAAAATTATGAGTTTGCTCTCTCTAAACCAGGGGCTTCCGTGGCCGCGGTGGCGGTCCGCATGACAGGCTCTAGAGCTAAAGGGAACCTCAACGTGAGAACTCGCCTCCAGGTTAGGCTCTGAGTAGCCGTGCAGAAAGGGAAGCATGCAGCTCTTTCCAGGAGTTCTTAGTCGCTTTGCTTTTTGTGTGGCTCCCGGCACACCCAGCATGAACCCACGCCTGGAAGTAAGGCCCTGATTTGCCGTGCAGAAGTGGAGGCGTGCTGCAGTTTCCAGGAGGCGGTGGCCTCTGCTCTGCATACCTTGAACGGCAGTACAGCTTTCTGGACACCTGGGAGGCTAGCCGGGGCACCCTGTTCCCGGCAGGAACACTGAGTAACCCCAGGCGCACCTGGGTCTGCTAAGCAACATCCAGGCCCGTAGCTCTTTAGAGCCCCTCTGTGCACGCCGAGCGTAGGGAAACGCACTGCCCTCTCTTTTGGAGCAGCTTGGTTTCCTCAGCACTCGCACACGTTCACGCACACCGTTCTGGCACGTCCCACATGGCGCGGAGGTCTTACGCGTTGCCCTAATCGGAGCTGCGATCAGAGTAACCCTCGTCTTCGCATTCCATCCAGGACCTCCTGACTGAAGGCACCGTGCCTCCTAGAGGACGGCGGCTTGGGTTCTTACTGCAATTCAAGTCCTGTTCCTTCTTTGGCACTGCAGGCAGGCCCAGGCCCAGAGGAGCAGCTACGGCGTTCCTTGGTTGAGACAGTTCGCTGGATGCGTGCCTCCCTACTTCGATAAGTTGACTCAGGGAAGGAAACACAGGGTAACCGGTGTCTCTTGGGACTCGTTAGAAACCACAGGGATGTACGCTGAGTGTGCCCATGAAAACGGGGGCCTGCTGGAACTAGCCCTGCTTTCCCATTTTGAGGGCGGCATTCATGCCTGCCTTGACGCTCCCTGACATTCCCGGCTCCCGACAGGCCAGTGAGTCCTGGAAGAATGCTTCGGGGAAAATTATGAGTTTGCTCTCTCTAAACCAGGGGCTTCCGTGGCCGCGGTGGCGGTCTGCATGACAGGCTCTAGAGCTAAAGGGAACCTCAACGTGAGAACTCGCCTCCAGGTTAGGCCCTGAGTAGCCGTGCAGAAAGGGAGGCATGCAGCTCTTTCCAGGAGTTCTTAGTCGCTTTGCTTTAAAGGAAGTACATGTCCGGGATCTCCTAGGCCCCACGGGCGTGCATCATTTTCCCTCCAAGGTCACTGAGTGCCTCCAGACACCTGTGGGCCGGCTGAGCAACGTCGAGGTCCATTGCTTGATTCCCTCGGAGGACCCCTGTGCGTGCCGACTGCTGGGCAACCACACACTGCGTTCCTTGAGGAGCGCTACATCTCCAGAGCCCTCGAACGCCCTCAGGACAACATGGCTGGTGAGTGCGAAGTGCCCAGGAAGACTCTGTCATGGCCCTTGTGTGAGCTGCCATGAGAGAACGCTGTGCTTGGAACACTGTGAGGCCCGCCCTCGTACCTGAAGTCACTCTGCTCGAGGAGAAAGTCGGCATCTTAGCATGCTGCGTGGCTCCCGGCACACCCAGCATGAACCCACGCCTGGAAGTAAGGCCCTGATTTGCCGTGCAGAAGCGGAGGCGTGCTGCAGTTTCCAGGAGGCGGTGGCCTCTGCTCTGCATACCTTGAACGGCAGCACAGCTTTCTGGACACCTGGGAGGCTAGCCGGGGCACCGTGTTCCCGGCAGGAACACTGAGTAACCCCAGGCGCACCTGGGTCTGCTAAGCAACATCCAGGCCCGTAGCCCTTTAGAGCCCCTCTGTGCACGCCGAGCGTAGGGAAACGCACTGCCCTCTCTTTTGGAGCAGCTTGGTTTCCTCACACTCGCACACGTTCACGCACACCGTTCTGGCACGTCCCACATGGCGCGGAGGTCTTACGCGTTGCCCTAATCGGAGCTGCGCTCATAGTAACCCTCGTCTTCGCATTCCATCCAGGACCTCCTGACTGAAGGCACCGTGCCTCCTAGAGGACGGCGGCTTGGGTTCTTACTGCAATTCAAGTCCTGCTCCTTCTTTGGCACTGCAGGCAGCCCCAGGCCTAGAGGAGCAGCTACGGCGTTCCTTGGTTGAGACAGTTCGCTGGATGCGGGCCTCCCTACTTCGATAAGTTGACTCAGGGAAGGAAACACAGGGTAACCGGTGTCTCTTGGGACTCGTTAGAAACCACAGGGATGTACGCTGAGTGTGCCCATGAAAACGGGGCCCTGCTGGAACTAGCCCAGCTTTCCCATTTTGAGGGCGGCATTCATGCCTGCCTTGACGCTCCCTGACATTCCCGGCTCCCGACAGGCCAGTGAGCCCTGGAAGAATGCTTCGGGGAAAATTATGAGTTTGCTCTCTCTAAACCAGGGGCTTCCGTGGCCACGGTGGCGGTCCGCATGACAGGCTCTAGAGCTAAAGGGAACCTCAACGTGAGAACTCGCCTCCAGGTTAGGCCCTGAGTAGCCGTGCAGAAAGGGAAGCATGCAGCTCTTTCCAGGAGTTCTTAGTCGCTTTGCTTTTTGTGTGGCTCCCGGCACACGCAGCATGAACCCACGCCTGGTGGTAAGGCCCTGATTTGCCGTGCAGAAGCGGAGGCGTGCTGCAGTTTCCAGGAGGCGGTGGCCTCTGCTCTGCATACCTTGAACGGCAGTACAGCTTTCTGGACACCTGGGAGGCTAGCCGGGGCACCCTGTTCCCGGCAGGAACACTAACCCCAGGCGCACCTGGGTCTGCTAAGCAACATCCAGGCCCGTAGCCCTTTAGAGCCCCTCTGTGCACGCCGAGCGTAGGGAAACGCACTGCCCTCTCTTTTGGAGCAGCTTGGTTTCCTCAGCACTCGCACACGTTCACGCACACCGTTCTGGCACGTCCCACATGGCGCGGAGGTCTTACGCGTTGCCCTAATCGGAGCTGCGATCAGAGTAACCCTCGTCTTCGCATTCCATCCAGGACCTCCTGACTGAAGGCACCGTGCCTCCTAGAGGACGGCGGCTTGGGTTCTTACTGCAATTCAAGTCCTGTTCCTTCTTTGGCACTGCAGGCAGCCCCAGGCCCAGAGGAGCAGCTACGGCGTTCCTTGGTTGAGACAGTTCGCTGGATGCGGGCCTCCCTACTTCGATAAGTTGACTCAGGGAAGGAAACACAGGGTAACCGGTGTCTCTTGGGACTCGTTAGAAACCACAGGGATGTACGCTGAGTGTGCCCATGAAAACGGGGGCCTGCTGGAACTAGCCCTGCTTTCCCATTTTGAGGGCGGCATTCATGCCTGCCTTGACGCTCCCTGACATTCCCGGCTCCCGACAGGCCAGTGAGTCCTGGAAGAATGCTTCGGGGAAAATTATGAGTTTGCTGTCTCTAAACCAGGGGCTTCCGTGGCCGCGGTGGCGGTCTGCATGACAGGCTCTAGAGCTAAAGGGAACCTCAACGTGAGAACTCGCCTCCAGGTTAGGCCCTGAGTAGCCGTGCAGAAAGGGAGGCATGCAGCTCTATCCAGGAGTTCTTAGTCGCTTTGCTTTAAAGGAAGTACATGTCCGGGATCTCCTAGGCCCCACGGGCGTGCATCATTTTCCCTCCAAGGTCACTGAGTGCCTCCAGACACCTGTGGGCTGGCTGAGCAACGTCGAGGTCCATTGCTTGATTCCCTCGGAGGACCCCTGTGCGTGCCGAGTGCTGGGCAACCACACACTGCGTTCCTTGAGGAGCGCTACATCTCCAGAGCCCTCGAACGCCCTCAGGACAACATGGCTGGTGAGTGCGAAGTGCCCAGGAAGACTCTGTCATGGCCCTTGTGTGAGCTGCCATGAGAGAACGCTGTGCTTGGAACACTGTGAGGCCCGCCCTCGTACCTGAAGTCACTCTGCTCGAGGAGAAAGTCGGCATCTTAGCATGCTGTGTGGCTCCCGGCACACCCAGCATGAACCCACGCCTGGAAGTAAGGCCCTGATTTGCCGTGCAGAAGCGGAGGCGTGCTGCAGTTTCCAGGAGGCGGTGGCCTCTGCTCTGCATACCTTGAACGGCAGCACAGCTTTCTGGACACCTGGGAGGCTAGCCGGGGCACCCTGTTCCCGGCAGGAACACTGAGTAACCCCAGGCGCACCTGGGTCTGCTAAGCAACATCCAGGCCCGTAGCCCTTTAGAGCCCCTCTGTGCACGCCGAGCGTAGGGAAACGCACTGCCCTCTCTTTTGGAGCAGCTTGGTTTCCTCAGCACTCGCACACGTTCACGCACACCGTTCTGGCACGTCCCACATGGCGCGGAGGTCTTACGCGTTGCCCTAATCGGAGCTGCGCTCAGAGTAACCCTCGTCTTCGCATTCCATCCAGGACCTCCTGACTGAAGGCACCGTGCCTCCTAGAGGACGGCGGCTTGGGTTCTTACTGCAATTCAAGTCCTCTTCCTTCTTTGGCACTGCAGGCAGCCCCAGGCCCAGAGGAGCAGCTACGGCGTTCCTTGGTTGAGACAGTTCGCTGGATGCGGCACTCCCTACTTCGATAAGTTGACTCAGGGAAGGAAACACAGGGTAACCGGTGTCTCTTGGGACACGTTAGAAACCACAGGGATGTATGCTGAGTGTGCCCATGAAAACGGGGCCCTGCTGGAACTAGCCCAGCTTTCCCATTTTGAGGGCGGCATTCATGCCTGCCTTGACGCTCCCTGACATTCCCAGCTCCCGACAGGCCAGTGAGCCCTGGAAGAATGCTTCGGGGAAAATTATGAGTTTGCTCTCTCTAAACCAGGGGCTTCCGTGGCCGCGGTGGCGGTCCGCATGACAGGCTCTAGAGCTAAAGGGAACCTCAACGTGAGAACTCGCCTCCAGGTTAGGCCCTGAGTAGCCGTGCAGAAAGGGAGGCATGCAGCTCTTTCCAGGAGTTCTTAGTCGCTTTGCTTTAAAGGAAGTACCCGTCCGGGGACTCCTAGGCCCCACGGGCGTGCATCATTTTCCCTCCAAGGTCACTGAGTGCCTCCAGACACCTGTGGGCCAGCTGAGCAACGTCGAGGTCCATTGCTTGATTCCCTCGGAGGACCCCTGTGCGTGCCGAGTGCTGGGCAACCACACACTGCGCGTTCCTTGAGGAGCGCTACATCTCCAGAGCCCTCGAACGCCCTCAGGACAACATGGCTGGTGAGTGCGAAGTGCCCAGGAAGACTCTGTCATGGCCCTTGTGTGAGCTGCCATGAGAGAACGCTGTGCTTGGAACACTGTGAGGCCCGCCCTCGTACCTGAAGTCACTCTGCTCGAGGAGAAAGTCGGCATCTTAGCATGCTGTGTGGCTCCCGGCACACCCAGCATGAACCCACGCCTGGAAGTAAGGCCCTGATTTGCCGTGTAGAAGCGGAGGCGTGCTGCAGTTTCCAGGAGGCGGTGGCCTCTGCTCTGCATACCTTGAACGGCAGCACAGCTTTCTGGACACCTGGGAGGCTAGCCGGGGCACCCTGTTCCCGGCAGGAACACTGAGTAACCCCAGGCGCACCTGGGTCTGCTAAGCAACATCCAGGCCCGTAGCCCTTTAGAGCCCCTCTGTGCACGCCGAGCGTAGGAAAACGCACTGCCCTCTCTTTTGGAGCAGCTTGGTTTCCTCAGCACTCGCACACGTTCACGCACACCGTTCTGGCACGTCCCACATGGCGCGGAGGTCTTACGCGTTGCCCTAATCGGAGCTGCGCTCAGAGTAACCCTCGTCTTCGCATTCCATCCAGGACCTCCTGACGGAAGGCACCGTGCCTCCTAGAGGACGGCGGCTTGGGTTCTTACTGCAATTCAAGTCCTGTTCCTTCTTTGGCACTGCAGGCAGCCCCAGGCCCAGAGGAGCAGCTACGGCGTTCCTTGGTTGAGACAGTTCGCTGGATGCGGGCCTCCCTACTTCGATAATTTGACTCACGGAAGGAAACACAGGGTAACCGGTGTCTCTTGGGACTCGTTAGAAACCACAGGGATGTACGCTGAGTGTGCCCATGAAAACGGGGACCTGCTGGAACTAGCCCAGCTTTCCCATTTTGAGGGCGGCATTCATGCCTGCCTTGACGCTCCCTGACATTCCCGGCTCCCGACAGGCCAGTGAGCCCTGGAAGAATGCTTCGGGGAAAATTATGAGTTTGCTCTCTCTAAACCAGGGGCTTCCGTGGCCGCGGTGGCGGTCCGCATGACAGGCTCTAGAGCTAAAGGGAACCTCAACGTGAGAACTCGCCTCCAGGTTAGGCCCTGAGTAGCCATGCAGAAAGGGAGGCATGCAGCTCTTTCCAGGAGTTCTTAGTCGCTTTGCTTTTTGTGTGGCTCCCGGCACACCCAGCATGAACCCACGCCTGGAAGTAAGGCCCTGATTTGCCGTGCAGAAGCGGAGGCGTGCTGCAGTTTCCAGTAGGCGGTGGCCTCTGCTCTGCATACCTTGAACGGCAGCACAGCTTTCTGGACACCTGGGAGGCTAGCCGGGGCACCCTGTTCCCGGCAGGAACACTGAGTAACCCCAGGCGCACCTGGGTCTGCTAAGCAACATCCAGGCCCGTAGCCCTTTAGAGCCCCTCTGTGCACGCCGAGCGTAGGGAAACGCACTGCCCTCTCTTTTGGAGCAGCTTGGTTCCCTCAGCCCTCGCACACGTTCACGCACACCGTTCTGGCACGTCCCACATGGCGCGGAGGTCTTACGCGTTGCCCTAATCGGAACTGCGATCAGAGTTACCCTCGTCTTCGCTTTCCATCCAGGACCTCCTGACTGAAGGCACCGTGCCTCCTAGAGGACGGCGGCTTGGGTTCTTACTGCAATTCAAGTCCTGTTCCTTCTTTGGCACTGCAGGCAGCCCCAGACCCAGAGGAGCAGCTACGGCGTTCCTTGGTTGAGACAGTTCGCTGGATGCGGGCCTCCCTACTTCGATAAGTTGACTCAGGGAAGGAAACACAGGGTAACCGGTGTCTCTTGGGACTCGTTAGAAACCACAGGGATGTACGCTGAGTGTGCCCATGAAAACGGGGGCCTGCTGGAACTAGCCCTGCTTTCCCATTTTGAGGGCGGCATTCATGCCTGCCTTGACGCTCCCTGACATTCCCGGCTCCCGACAGGCCAGTGAGCCCTGGAAGAATGCTTCGGGGAAAATTATGAGTTTGCTGTCTCTAAACCAGGGGCTTCCGTGGCCGCGGTGGCGGTCCGCATGACAGGCTCTAGAGCTAAAGGGAACCTCAACGTGAGAACTCGCCTCCAGGTTAGGCCCTGAGTAGCCGTGCAGAAAGGGAGGCATGCAGCTCTTTCCAGGAGTTCTTAGTCGCTTTGCTTTAAAGGAAGTACACGTCCGGGGACTCCTAGGCCCCACGGGCGTGCATCATTTTCCCTCCAAGGTCACTGAGTGCCTCCAGACACCTGTGGGCCGGCTGAGCAACGTCGAGGTCCATTGCTTGATTCCCTCGGAGGACCCTGTGCGTGCCGAGTGCTGGGCAACCACACACTGCGCGTTCCTTGAGGAGCGCTACATCTCCAGAGCCCTCGAACGTCCTCAGGACAACATGGCTGGTGAGTGCGAAGTGCCCAGGAAGACTCTGTCATGGCCCTTGTGTGAGCTGCCATGAGAGAACGCTGTGCTTGGAACACTGTGAGGCCCGCCCTCGTACCTGAAGTCACTCTGCTCGAGGAGAAAGTCGGCATCTTAGCATGCTGTGTGGCTCCCGGCACACCCAGCATGAACCCACGCCTGGAAGTAAGGCCCTGATTTGCCGTGCAGAAGCGGAGGCGTGCTGCAGTTTCCAGGAGGCGGTGGCCTCTGCTCTGCATACCTTGAACGGCAGCACAGCTTTCTGGACACCTGGGAGGCTAGCCGGGGCACCCTGTTCCCGGCAGGAACACTGAGTAACCCCAGGCGCACCTGGGTCTGCTAAGCAACATCCAGGCCCGTAGCTCTTTAGAGCCCCTCTGTGCACGCCGAGCGTAGGGAAACGCACTGCCCTCTCTTTTGGAGCAGCTTGGTTTCCTCAGCACTCGCACACGTTCACGCACACCGTTCTGGCACGTCCCACATGGCGCGGAGGTCTTACGCGTTGCCCTAATCGGAGCTGCGCTCAGAGTAACCCTCGTCTTCGCATTCCATCCAGGACCTCCTGACTGAAGGCACCGTGCCTCCTAGAGGACGGCGGCTTGGGTTCTTACTGCAATTCAAGTCCTGTTCCTTCTTTGGCACTGCAGGCAGCCCCAGACCCAGAGGAGCAGCTACGGCGTTCCTTGGTTGAGACAGTTCGCTGGATGCGGGCCTCCCTACTTCGATAAGTTGACTCAGGGAAGGAAACACAGGATAACCGGTGTCTCTTGGGACTCGTTAGAAACCACAGGGATGTACGCTGAGTGTGCCCATGAAAACGGGGGCTTGCTGACACTAGCCCTGCTTTCCCATTTTGAGGGCGGCATTCATGCCTGCCTTGACGCTCCCTGACATTCCCGGCTCCCGACAGGCCAGTGAGCCCTGGAAGAATGCTTCGGGGAAAATTATGAGTTTGCTCTCTCTAAACCAGGGGCTTCCGTGGCCGCGGTGGCGGTCCGCATGACAGGCTCTAGAGCTAAAGGGAACCTCAACGTGAGAACTCGCCTCCAGGTTAGGCCCTGAGTAGCCGTGCAGAAAGGGAGGCATGCAGCTCTTCCCAGGAGTTCTTAGTCGCTTTGCTTTTTGTGTGGCTCCCGGCACACCCAGCATGAACCCACACCTGGAAGTAAGGCCCTGATTTGCCGTGCAGAAGCGGAGGTATGCTGCAGTTTCCAGGAGGCGGTGGCCTCTGCTCTGCATACCTTGAACGGCAGCACAGCTTTCTGGATACCTGGGAGGCTAGCCGGGGCACCCTGTTCCCGGCAGGAACACTGAGTAACCCCAGGCGCACCTGGGTCTGCTAAGCAACATCCAGGCCCGTAGCCCTTTAGAGCCCCTCTGTGCACGCCGAGCGTAGGGAAACGCACTGCCCTCTCTTTTGGAGCAGCTTGGTTCCCTCAGCCCTCGCACACGTTCACGCACACCGTTCTGGCACGTCCCACATGGCGCGGAGGTCTTACGCGTTGCCCTAATCGGAGCTGCGCTCAGAGTAACCCTCGTCTTCGCATTCCATCCAGGACCTCCTGACTGAAGGCACCGTGCCTCCTAGAGGACGGAGGCTTGGGTTCTTACTGCAATTCAAGTCCTGTTCCTTCTTTGGCACTGCAGGCAGCCCCAGACCCAGAGGAGCAGCTACGGCGTTCCTTGGTTGAGACAGTTCGCTGGATGCGGGCCTCCCTACTTCGATAAGTTGACTCAGGGAAGGAAACACAGGGTAACCGGTGTCTCTTGGGACTCGTTAGAAACCACAGGGATGTACGCTGAGTGTGCCCATGAAAACGGGGGCTTGCTGGAACTAGCCCTGCTTTCCCATTTTGAGGGCGGCATTCATGCCTGCCTTGACGCTCCCTGACATTCCCGGCTCCCGACAGGCCAGTGAGCCCTGGAAGAATGCTTCAGGGAAAATTATGAGTTTGCTCTCTCTAAACCAGGGGCTTCCGTGGCCGCGGTGGCGGTCCGCATGACAGGCTCTAGAGCTAAAGGGAACCTCAACGTGAGAACTCGCCTCCAGGTTAGGCCCTGAGTAGCTGTGCAGAAAGGGAGGCATGCAGCTCTTTCCAGGAGTTCTTAGTCGCTTTGCTTTAAAGGAAGTACACGTCCGGGGACTCCTAGGCCCCACGGGCGTGCATCATTTTCCCTCCAAGGTCACTGAGTGCCTCCAGACACCTGTGGGCCGGCTGAGCAACGTCGAGGTCCATTGGTTGATTCCCTCGGAGGACCCCTGTGCGTGCCGAGTGCTGGGCAACCACACACTGCGCGTTCCTTGAGGAGCGCTACATCTCCAGAGCCCTCGAACGCCCTCAGGACAACATGGCTGGTGAGTGCGAAGTGCCCAGGAAGACTCTGTCATGGCCCTTGTGTGAGCTGCCATGAGAGAACGCTGTGCTTGGAACACTGTGAGGCCCGCCCTCGTACCTGAAGTCACTCTGCTCGAGGAGAAAGTCGGCATCTTAGCATGCTGTGTGGCTCCCGGCACACCCAGCATGAACCCACGCCTGGAAGTAAGGCCCTGATGTGCCGTGCAGAAGCGGAGGCGTGCTGCAGTTTCCAGGAGGCGGTGGCCTCTGCTCTGCATACCTTGAACGGCAGCACAGCTTTCTGGACACCTGGGAGGCTAGCCGGGGCACCCTGTTCCCGGCAGGAACACTGAGTAACCCCAGGCGCACCTGGGTCTGCTAAGCAACATCCAGGCCCGTAGCCCTTTAGAGCCCCTCTGTGCACGCCGAGCGTAGGGAAACGCACTGCCCTCTCTTTTGGAGCAGCTTGGTTTCCTCAGCACTCGCACACGTTCACGCACACCGTTCTGGCACGTCCCACATGGCGCGGAGGTCTTACTCATTGCCCTAATCGGAGCTGCGCTCAGAGTAACCCTCGTCTTCGCATTCCATCCAGGACCTCCTGACTGAAGGCACCGTGCCTCCTAGAGGACGGCGGCTTGGGTTCTTACTGCAATTCAAGTCCTGTTCCTTCTTTGGCACTGCAGGCAGCCCCAGACCCAGAGGAGCAGCTACGGCGTTCCTTGGTTGAGACAGTTCGCTGGATGCGGGCCTCCCTACTTCGATAAGTTGACTCAGGGAAGGAAACACAGGGTAACCGGTGTCTCTTGGGACTCGTTAGAAACCACAGGGATGTACGCTGAGTGTGCCCATGAAAACGGGGGCTTGCTGACACTAGCCCTGCTTTCCCATTTTGAGGGCGGCATTCATGCCTGCCTTGACGCTCCCTGACATTCCCGGCTCCCGACAGGCCAGTGAGCCCTGGAAGAATGCTTCGGGGAAAATTATGAGTTTGCTCTCTCTAAACCAGGGGCTTCCGTGGCCGCGGTGGCGGTCTGCATGACAGGCTCTAGAGCTAAAGGGAACCTCAACGTGAGAACTCGCCTCCAGGTTAGGCCCTGAGTAGCCATGCAGAAAGGGAGGCATGCAGCTCTTTCCAGGAGTTCTTAGTCGCTTTGCTTTAAAGGAAGTACACGTCCGGGGACTCCTAGGCCCCACGGGCGTGCATCATTTTCCCTCCAAGGTCACTGAGTGCCTCCAGACACCTGTGGGCCGGCTGAGCAACGTCGAGGTCCATTGGTTGATTCCCTCGGAGGACCCCTGTGCGTGCCGAGTGCTGGGCAACCACACACTGCGCGTTCCTTGAGGAGCGCTACATCTCCAGAGCCCTCGAACGCCCTCAGGACAACATGGCTGGTGAGTGCGAAGTGCCCAGGAAGACTCTGTCATGGCCCTTGTGTGAGCTGCCATGAGAGAACGCTGTGCTTGGAACACTGTGAGGCCCGTCCTCGTACCTGAAGTCACTCTGCTCGAGGAGAAAGTCGGCATCTTAGTATGCTGTGTGGCTCCCGGCACACCCAGCATGAACCCACGCCTGGAAGTAAGGCCCTGATTTGCCGTGCAGAAGCGGAGGCGTGCTGCAGTTTCCAGGAGGCGGTGGCCTCTGCTCTGCATACCTTGAACGGCAGCACAGCTTTCTGGACACCTGGGAGGCTAGCCGGGGCACCCTGTTCCCGGCAGGAACACTGAGTAACCCCAGGCGCACCTGGGTCTCTAAGCAACATCCAGGCCCGTAGCCCTTTAGAGCCCCTCTGTGCACGCCGAGCGTAGGGAAACGCACTGCCCTCTCTTTTGGAGCAGCTTGGTTTCCTCAGCACTCGCACACGTTCACGCACACCGTTCTGGCACGTCCCACATGGCGTGGAGGTCTTACGCGTTGCCCTAATCGGAGCTGCGCTCAGAGTAACCCTCGTCTTCGCATTCCATCCAGGACCTCCTGACTGAAGGCACCGTGCCTCCTAGAGGACGGCGGCTTGGGTTCTTACTGCAATTCAAGTCCTCTTCCTTCTTTGGCACTGCAGGCAGCCCCAGGCCAAGAGGAGCAGCTACGGCGTTCCTTGGTTGAGACAGTTCGCTGGATGCGGGCCTCCCTACTTCGATAAGTTGACTCAGGGAAGGAAACACAGGGTAACCGGTGTCTCTTGGGACTCGTTAGAAACCACAGGGATGTACGCTGAGTGTGCCCATGAAAACGGGGGCTTGCTGGAACTAGCCCTGCTTTCCCATTTTGAGGGCGGCATTCATGCCTGCCTTGACGCTCCCTGACATTCCCGGCTCCCGACAGGCCAGTGAGCCCTGGAAGAATGCTTCGGGGAAAATTATGAGTTTGCTCTCTCTAAACCAGGGGCTTCCGTGGCCGCGGTGGCGGTCCGCATGACAGGCTCTAGTGCTAAAGGGAACCTCAACGTGAGAACTCGCCTCCAGGTTAGGCCCTGAGTAGCCGTGCAGAAAGGAAGGCATGCAGCTCTTTCCAGGAGTTCTTAGTCGCTTTGCTTTAAAGGAAGTACACGTCCGGGGACTCCTAGGCCCCACGGACGTGCATCATTTTCCCTCCAAGGTCACTGAGTGCCTCCAGACACCTGTGGGCCGGCTGAGCAACGTCGTGGTCCATTGCTTGATTCCCTCGGAGGACCCCTGTGCGTGCCGAGTGCTGGGCAACCACACACTGCGCGTTCCTTGAGGAGCGCTACATCTCCAGAGCCCTCGAACGCCCTCAGGACAACATGGCTGGTGAGTGCGAAGTGCCCAGGAAGACTCTGTCATGGCCCTTGTGTGAGCTGCCATGAGAGAACGCTGTGCTTGGAACACTGTGAGGCCCGCCCTCGTACCTGAAGTCACTCTGCTCGAGGAGAAAGTCGGCATCTTAGCATGCTGTGTGGCTCCCGGCACACCCAGCATGAACCCACGCCTGGAAGTAAGGCCCTGATTTGCCGTGCAGAAGCGGAGGCGTGCTGCAGTTTCCAGGAGGCGGTGGCCTCTGCTCTGCATACCTTGAACGGCAGCACAGCTTTCTGGACACCTGGGAGGCTAGCCGGGGCACCCTGTTCCCGGCAGGAACACTGAGTAACCCCAGGCGCACCTGGGTCTGCTAAGCAACATCCAGGCCCGTAGCCCTTTAGAGCCCCTCTGTGCACGCCGAGCGTAGGGAAACGCACTGCCCTCTCTTTTGGAGCAGCTTGGTTTCCTCAGCACTCGCACACGTTCACGCACACCGTTCTGGCACGTCCCACATGGCGTGGAGGTCTTACGCGTTGCCCTAATCGGAGCTGCGCTCAGAGTAACCCTCGTCTTCGCATTCCATCCAGGACCTCCTGACTGAAGGCACCGTGCCTCCTAGAGGACGGCGGCTTGGGTTCTTACTGCAATTCAAGTCCTCTTCCTTCTTTGGCACTGCAGGCAGCCCCAGGCCAAGAGGAGCAGCTACGGCGTTCCTTGGTTGAGACAGTTCGCTGGATGCGGGCCTCCCTACTTCGATAAGTTGACTCAGGGAAGGAAACACAGGGTAACCGGTGTCTCTTGGGACTCGTTAGAAACCACAGGGATGTACGCTGAGTGTGCCCATGAAAACGGGGGCTTGCTGGAACTAGCCCTGCTTTCCCATTTTGAGGGCGGCATTCATGCCTGCCTTGACGCTCCCTGACATTCCCGGCTCCCGACAGGCCAGTGAGCCCTGGAAGAATGCTTCGGGGAAAATTATGAGTTTGCTCTCTCTAAACCAGGGGCTTCCGTGGCCGCGGTGGCGGTCCGCATGACAGGCTCTAGTGCTAAAGGGAACCTCAACGTGAGAACTCGCCTCCAGGTTAGGCCCTGAGTAGCCGTGCAGAAAGGAAGGCATGCAGCTCTTTCCAGGAGTTCTTTTTCGCTTTGCTTTAAAGGAAGTACACGTCCGGGGACTCCTAGGCCCCACGGACGTGCATCATTTTCCCTCCAAGGTCACTGAGTGCCTCCAGACACCTGTGGGCCGGCTGAGCAACGTCGAGGTCCATTGCTTGATTCCCTCGGAGGACCCCTGTGCGTGCCGAGTGCTGGGCAACCACACACTGCGCGTTCCTTGAGGAGCGCTACATCTCCAGAGCCCTCGAACGCCCTCAGGACAACATGGCTGGTGAGTGCGAAGTGCCCAGGAAGACTCTGTCATGGCCCTTGTGTGAGCTGCCATGAGAGAACGCTGTGCTTGGAACACTGTGAGGCCCGCCCTCGTACCTGAAGTCACTCTGCTCGAGGAGAAAGTCGGCATCTTAGCATGCTGTGTGGCTCCCGGCACACCCAGCATGAACCCACGCCTGGAAGTAAGGCCCTGATTTGCCGTGCAGAAGCGGAGGCGTGCTGCAGTTTCCAGGAGGCGGTGGCCTCTGCTCTGCATACCTTGAACGGCAGCACAGCTTTCTGGACACCTGGGAGGCTACCCGGGGCACCCTGTTCCCGGCAGGAACACTGAGTAACCCCAGGCGCACCTGGGTCTGCTAAGCAACATCCAGGCCCGTAGCCCTTTAGAGCCCCTCTGTGCACGCCGAGCGTAGGGAAACGCACTGCCCTCTCTTTTGGAGCAGCTTGGTTTCCTCACACTCGCACACGTTCACGCACACCGTTCTGGCACGTCCCACATGGCGCGGAGGTCTTACGCGTTGCCCTAATCGGAGCTGCGCTCAGAGTAACCCTCGTCTTCGCATTCCATCCAGGACCTCCTGACTGAAGGCACCGTGCCTCCTAGAGGACGGCGGCTTGGGTTCTTACTGCAATTCAAGTCCTCTTCCTTCTTTGGCACTGCAGGCAGCCCCAGGCCAAGAGGAGCAGCTACGGCGTTCCTTGGTTGAGACAGTTCGCTGGATGCGGGCCTCCCTACTTCGATAAGTTGACTCAGGGAAGGAAACACAGGGTAACCGGTGTCTCTTGGGACTCGTTAGAAACCACAGGGATGTACGCTGAGTGTGCCCATGAAAACGGGGGCTTGCTGGAACTAGCCCTGCTTTCCCATTTTGAGGGCGGCATTCATGCCTGCCTTGACGCTCCCTGACATTCCCGGCTCCCGACAGGCCAGTGAGCCCTGGAAGAATGCTTCGGGGAAAATTATGAGTTTGCTGTCTCTAAACCAGGGGCTTCCGTGGCCGCGGTGGCGGTCCGCATGACAGGCTCTAGAGCTAAAGGGAACCTCAACGTGAGAACTCGCCTCCAGGTTAGGCCCTGAGTAGCCGTGCAGAAAGGGAGGCATGCAGCTCTTTCCAGGAGTTCTTAGTCGCTTTGCTTTAAAGGAAGTACACGTCCGGGGACTCCTAGGCCCCACGGGCGTGCATCATTTTCCCTCCAAGGTCACTGAGTGCCTCCAGACACCTGTGGGCCGGCTGAGCAACGTCGAGGTCCATTGCTTGATTCCCTCGGAGGACCCCTGTGCGTGCCGAGTGCTGGGCAACCACACACTGCGCGTTCCTTGAGGAGCGCTACATCTCCAGAGCCCTCGAACGCCCTCAGGACAACATGGCTGGTGAGTGCGAAGTGCCCAGGAAGACTCTGTCATGGCCCTTGTGTGAGCTGCCATGAGAGAACGCTGTGCTTGGAACACTGTGAGGCCCGCCCTCGTACCTGAAGTCACTCTGCTCGAGGAGAAAGTCGGCATCTTAGCATGCTGTGTGGCTCCCGGCACACCCAGCATGAACCCACGCCTGGAAGTAAGGCCCTGATTTGCCGTGCAGAAGCGGAGGCGTGCTGCAGTTTCCAGGAGGCGGTGGCCTCTGCTCTGCATACCTTGAACGGCAGCACAGCTTTCTGGACACCTGGGAGGCTAGCCGGGGCACCCTGTTCCCGGCAGGAACACTGAGTAACCCCAGGCGCACCTGGGTCTGCTAAGCAACATCCAGGCCCGTAGCCCTTTAGAGCCCCTCTGTGCACGCCGAGCGTAGGGAAACGCACTGCCCTCTCTTTTGGAGCAGCTTGGTTCCCTCAGCCCTCGCACACGTTCACGCACACCGTTCTGGCACGTCCCACATGGCGCGGAGGTCTTACGCGTTGCCCTAATCGGAACTGCGATCAGAGATACCCTCGTCTTCGCTTTCCATCCAGGACCTCCTGACTGAAGGCACCGTGCCTCCTAGAGGACGGCGGCTTGGGTTCTTACTGCAATTCAAGTCCTGTTCCTTCTTTGGCACTGCAGGCAGCCCCAGGCCCAGAGGAGCAGCTACGGCGTTCCTTGGTTGAGACAGTTCGCTGGATGCGGGCCTCCCTACTTCGATAAGTTGACTCAGGGAAGGAAATACAGGGTAACCGGTGTCTCTTGGGACTCGTTAGAAACCACAGGGATGTACGCTGAGTGTGCCCATGAAAACGGGGGCTTGCTGGAACTAGCCCTGCTTTCCCATTTTGAGGGCGGCATTCATGCCTGCCTTGACGCTCCCTGACATTCCCGGCTCCCGACAGGCCAGTGAGCCCTTGAAGAATGCTTCGGGGAAAATTATGAGTTTGCTCTCTCTAAACCAGGGGCTTCCGTGGCCGCGGTGGCGGTCCGCATGACAGGCTGTAGAGCTAAAGGGAACCTCAACGTGAGAACTCGCCTCCAGGTTAGGCCCTGAGTAGCCGTGCAGAAAGGGAGGCATGCAGCTCTTTCCAGGAGTTCTTAGTCGCTTTGCTTTAAAGGAAGTACACGTCCGGGGACTCCTAGGCCCCACGGGCGTGCATCATTTTCCCTCCAAGGTCACTGAGTGCCTCCAGACACCTGTGGGCCGGCTGAGCAACGTCGAGGTCCATTGCTTGATTCCCTCGGAGGACCCCTGTGCGTGCCGAGTGCTGGGCAACCACACACTGCGCGTTCCTTGAGGAGCGCTACATCTCCAGAGCCCTCGAACGCCCTCAGGACAACATGGCTGGTGAGTGCGAAGTGCCCAGGAAGACTCTGTCATGGCCCTTGTGTGAGCTGCCATGAGAGAACGCTGTGCTTGGAACACTGTGAGGCCCGCCCTCGTACCTGAAGTCACTCTGCTCGAGGAGAAAGTCGGCATCTTAGCATGCTGTGTGGCTCCCGGCACACCCAGCATGAACCCACGCCTGGAAGTAAGGCCCTGATTTGCGGTGCAGAAGCGGAGGCGTGCTGCAGTTTCCAGGAGGCGGTGGCCTCTGCTCTGCATACCTTGAACGGCAGCACAGCTTTCTGGACACCTGGGAGGCTAGCCGGGGCACCCTGTTCCCGGCAGGAACACTGAGTAACCCCAGGCGCACCTGGGTCTGCTAAGCAACATCCAGGCCCGTAGCCCTTTAGAGCCCCTCTGTGCACGCCGAGCGTAGGGAAACGCACTGCCCTCTCTTTTGGAGCAGCTTGGTTTCCTCACACTCGCACACGTTCACGCACACCGTTCTGGCACGTCCCACATGGCGCGGAGGTCTTACGCGTTGCCCTAATCGGAGCTGCGCTCAGAGTAACCCTCGTCTTCGCATTCCATCCAGGACCTCCTGACTGAAGGCACCGTGCCTCCTAGAGGACGGCGGCTTGGGTTCTTACTGCAATTCAAGTCCTCTTCCTTCTTTGGCACTGCAGGCAGCCCCAGGCCCAGAGGAGCAGCTACGGCGTTCCTTGGTTGAGACAGTTCGCTGGATGCGGGCCTCCCTACTTCGATAAGTTGACTCAGGGAAGGAAACACAGGGTAACCGGTGTCTCTTGGGACTCGTTAGAAACCACAGGGATGTACGCTGAGTGTGCCCATGAAAACGGGGGCTTGCTGGAACTAGCCCTGCTTTCCCATTTTGAGGGCGGCATTCATGCCTGCCTTGACGCTCCCTGACATTCCCGGCTCCCGACAGGCCAGTGAGCCCTGGAAGAATGCTTCGGGGAAAATTATGAGTTTGCTCTCTCTAAACCAGGGGCTTCCGTGGCCGCAGTGGCGGTCCGCATGACAGGCTCTAGAGCTAAAGGGAACCTCAACGTGAGAACTCGCCTCCAGGTTAGGCCCTGAGTAGCCGTGCAGAAAGGGAGGCATGCAGCTCTTTCCAGGAGTTCTTAGTCGCTTTGCTTTAAAGGAAGTACACGTCCGGGGACTCCTAGGCCCCACGGGCGTGCATCATTTTCCCTCCAAGGTCACTGAGTGCCTCCAGACACCTGTGGGCCGGCTGAGCAACGTCGAGGTCCATTGCTTGATTCCCTCGGAGGACCCCTGTGCGTGCCGAGTGCTGGGCAAGCACACACTGCGCGTTCCTTGAGGAGCGCTACATCTCCAGAGCCCTCGAACGCCCTCAGGACAACATGGCTGGTGAGTGCGAAGTGCCCAGGAAGACTCTGTCATGGCCCTTGTGTGAGCTGCCATGAGAGAACGCTGTGCTTGGAACACTGTGAGGCCCGCCCTCGTACCTGAAGTCACTCTGCTCGAGGAGAAAGTCGGCATCTTAGCATGCTGTGTGGCTCCCGGCACACCCAGCATGAACCCACGCCTGGAAGTAAGGCCCTGATTTGCCGTGCAGAAGCGGAGGCGTGCTGCAGTTTCCAGGAGGTGGTGGCCTCTGCTCTGCATACCTTGAACGGCAGCACAGCTTTCTGGACACCTGGGAGGCTAGCCGGGGCACCCTGTTCCCGGCAGGAACACTGAGTAACCCCAGGCGCACCTGGGTCTGCTAAGCAACATCCAGGCCCGTAGCCCTTTAGAGCCCCTCTGTGCACGCCGAGCGTAGGGAAACGCACTGCCCTCTCTTTTGGAGCAGCTTGGTTTCCTCAGCCCTCGCACACGTTCACGCACACCGTTCTGGCACGTCCCACATGGCGCGGAGGTCTTACGCGTTGCCCTAATCGGAGCTGCGCTCAGAGTAACCCTCGTCTTCGCATTCCATCCAGGACCTCCTGACTGAAGGCACCGTGCCTCCTAGAGGACGGTGGCTTGGGTTCTTACTGCAATTCAAGTCCTGTTCCTTCTTTGGCACTGCAGGCAGCCCCAGACCCAGAGGAGCAGCTACGGCGTTCCTTGGTTGAGACAGTTCGCTGGATGCGGGCCTCCCTACTTCGATAAGTTGACTCAGGGAAGGAAACACAGGGTAACCGGTGTCTCTTGGGACTCGTTAGAAACCACAGGGATGTACGCTGAGTGTGCCCATGAAAACGGGGGCCTGCTGGAACTAGCCCTGCTTTCCCATTTTGAGGGCGGCATTCATGCCTGCCTTTGTCGGGACCCGGCTCTGAATGTACCAAGAGGTCTGTGCAAAGCCAAGGCTGACAGTACTGAGCAAAGCTAGTACTGGGAGGTACAAAATGGGAAAGCAAAGCTTCCCGAGAGGTGGTTCCCCTCAAGATTTCCCCAAGCAATTCCCTGGTTGTAAAATGATGCTCTTTGGGGTATTTTTGCTATGCAACATATTATGTTGTAATGTAGGATTTAAACTTAGACCACAGTATAGAGTAAAATGGAAACCCCCTACCGAATCCCCTTTAACCACGCCGGCTATCCCCACATATCAACCCGCACATTGGGCTAAAGGAAATGTTACTGGATCAGCTGTATGGAGGGAGGCTACATTGGAGAAACAGTTAGATGATGTATGGCCTCCTTGGGAAGTTGCTGATGGGTATGGAAACATTTGGTTTTGGTATAGGGAAGATTTTTTGTAGATTGGGTATATAAGAAACTATATTGGGTTATGTGGGAAATAGCTAGAATTAAAATGATCATGGGATATGTAAAATTTAAAGATGCAGATAAAGCTATGCAAAGAAATAGATATAAAGCTTATTGCAGATATTTTAAGAATAGGTTAGGTCTTGCAGTACGGTGTTTTTCAAGATGGCCAATAACAGGAAGAGATACGATCTGGAAGTGGAGCGGCAGGCCTGTGACGGTAGAGCATGGAGTACCCGACGGGACTTGGACTGCTTGGTACTGACCTATAAAGAAAATAGCTTACGTGAGCCAAAAAATCACCAAGGTGTGAAAAACCAAAGAGATTGTGTCTGATTTCGTCAAAGTACAAAGAGACCACAGGAGCTGTGATTAGGATATGCTCCACCGCAGCAGACTGTGTGAGGAAAACATTAATGAGATTATTGTGTGAACCGCTTACGTAAGCAGGTGTTTTTTGTTAAAGTGGTTAATGTGTTATTGTTTGTGTAAGATTTTTGGCTCAAGAATAAAAGGTTGCGAAAGGTTAAAAGATGATATGAAAAATAAGAATAGGGAACTGTAGAACTATAAATGTTGCAGCTTTTTGCTAATAAAATGTCAGATCCTTGCATCCAAGAAGAGGTGTCTTGAGTTCTGTCCTCGCCGACGCCGTCCTCCCCTCTGGCAATCCTGTACCGCTGAGGCTGGTCCTCGGCATGCCTTGATGCTCCCTGACATTCCCGGCTCCCGACAGGCCAGTGAGCCCTGGAAGAATGCTTCGGGGAAAATTATGAGTTTGCTCTCTCTAAACCAGGGGCTTCCGTGGCCGTGGTGGCGGTCCGCATGACAGGCTCTAGAGCTAAAGGGAACCTCAACGTGAGAACTCGCCTCCAGGTTAGGCCCTGAGTAGCCGTGCAGAAAGGGAGGCATGCAGCTCTTTCCAGGAGTTCTTAGTCACTTTGCTTTAAAGGAAGTACACGTCCGGGGACTCCTAGGCCCCACGGGCGTGCATCATTTTCCCTCCAAGGTCACTGAGTGCCTCCAGACACCTGTGGGCCGGCTGAGCAACGTCGAGGTCCATTGCTTGATTCCCTCGGAGGACCCCTGTGCGTGCCGAGTGCTGGGCAACCACACACTGCGCGTTCCTTGAGGAGCACTACATCTCCAGAGCCCTCGAACGCCCTCAGGACAACATGGCTGGTGAGTGCGAAGTGCCCAGGAAGACTCTGTCATGGCCCTTGTGTGAGCTGCCATGAGAGAACGCTGTGCTTGGAACACTGTGAGGCCCACCCTCGTACCTGAAGTCACTCTGCTCGAGGAGAAAGTCGGCATCTTAGCATGCTGTGTGGCTCCCGGCACACCCAGCATGAACCCACGCCTGGAAGTAAGGCCCTGATTTGCCGTGCAGAAGCGGAGGCGTGCTGCAGTTTCCAGGAGGCGGTGGCCTCTGCTCTGCATACCTTGAACGGCAGCACAGCTTTCTGGACACCTGGGAGGCTAGCCGGGGCACCCTGTTCCCGGCAGGAACACTGAGTAACCCCAGGCGCACCTGGGTCTGCTAAGCAACATCCAGGCCCGTAGCCCTTTAGAGCCCCTCTGTGCACGCCGAGCGTAGGGAAACGCACTGCCCTCTCTTTTGGAGCAGCTTGGTTTCCTCAGCACTCGCACACGTTCACGCACACCGTTCTGGCACGTCCCACATGGCGCGGAGGTCTTACGCGTTGCCCTAATCGGAGCTGCGCTCAGAGTAACCCTCGTCCTCGCATTCCATCCAGGACCTCCTGACTGAAGGCACCGTGCCTCCTAGAGGACGGCGGCTTGGGTTCTTACTGCAATTCAAGTCCTGTTCCTTCTTTGGCACTGCAGGCAGCCCCAGGCCCAGAGGAGCAGCTACGGCGTTCCTTGGTTGAGACAGTTCGCTGGATGCGGGCCTCCCTACTTCGATAAGTTGACTCAGGGAAGGAAACACAGGGTAACCGGTGTCTCTTGGGACTCGTTAGAAACCACAGGGATGTACGCTGAGTGTGCCCATGAAAACGGGGGCTTGCTGGAACTAGCCCTGCTTTCCCATTTTGAGGGCGGCATTCATGCCTGCCTTAACGCTCCCTGACATTCCCGGCTCCCGACAGGCCAGTGAGCCCTGGAAGCATGCTTCGGGGAAAATTATGAGTTTGCTCTCTCTAAACCAGGGGCTTCCGTGGCCGCGGTGGCAGTCCGCATGACAGGCTCTAGAGCTAAAGGGAACCTCAACGTGAGAACTCGCCTCCAGGTTAGGCCCTGAGTAGCCGTGCAGAAAGGGAGGCATGCAGCTCTTTCCAGGAGTTCTTAGTCGCTTTGCTTTAAAGGAAGTACACGTCCGGGCACTCCTAGGCCCCACGGGCATGCATCATTTTCCCTCCAAGGTCACTGAGTGCCTCCAGACACCTGTGGGCCGGCTGAGCAACGTCGAGGTCCATTGCTTGATTCCCTCGGAGGACCCCTGTGCGTGCCGAGTGCTGGGCAACCACACACTGCGCGTTCCTTGAGGAGCGCTACATCTCCAGAGCCCTTGAACGCCCTCAGGACAACATGGCTGGTGAGTGCGAAGTGCCCAGGAAGACTCTGTCATGGCCCTTGTGTGAGCTGCCATGAGAGAACGCTGTGCTTGGAACACTGCGAGGCCCGCCCTCGTACCTGTGTCACTCTGCTCGAGGAGAAAGTCGGCATCTTAGCATGCTGTGTGGCTCCCGGCACACCCAGCATGAACCCACGCCTGGTGGTAAGGCCCTGATTTGCCGTGCAGAAGCGGAGGCGTGCTGCAGTTTCCAGGAGGCGGTGGCCTCTGCTCTGCATACCTGGAACGGCAGCACAGCTTTCTGGACACCTGGGAGAAGAGCCGGGGCACCCTGTTCCCGGCAGGAACACTGAGTAACCCCAGGCGCACCTGGGTCTGCTAAGCAACATCCAGGCCCGTAGCCCTTTAGAGCCCCTCTGTGCACGCCGAGCGTAGGGAAACGCACTGCCCTCTCTTTTGGAGCAGCTTGGTTCCCTCAGCACTCGCACACGTTCACGCACACCTTTCTGGCACGTCCCACATGGCGCGGATGTCTTACGTGTTGCCCTAATCGGAGCTGCGATCAGAGTAACCCTCGTCTTCGCTTTCCATCCAGGACCTCCTGACTGAAGGCACCGTGCCTCCTAGAGGACGGCGGCTTGGGTTCTTACTGCAATTCAAGTCCTGTTCCTTCTTTGGCACTGCAGGCAGCCCCAGGCCCAGAGGAGCAGCTACGGCGTTCCTTGGTTGAGACAGTTCGCTGGATGCGGGCCTCCCTACTTCGATAAGTTGACTCAGGGAAGGAAACACAGGGTAACCGGTGTCTCTTGGGACTCGTTAGAAACCACAGGGATGTACGCTGAGTGTGCCCATGAAAACGGGGCCCTGCTGGAACTAGCCCTGCTTTCCCATTTTGAGGGCGGCATTCATGCCTGCCTTGACGCTCCCTGACATTCCCGGCTCCCGACAGGCCAGTGAGCCCTGGAAGCATGCTTCGGGGAAAATTATGAGTTTGCTCTCTCTAAACCAGGGGCTTCCGTGGCCGCGGTGGCGGTCCGCATGACAGGCTCTAGAGCTAAAGGGAACCTCAACGTGAGAACTCGCCTCCAGGTTAGGCCCTGAGTAGCCGTGCAGAAAGGGAGGCATGCAGCTCTTTCCAGGAGTTCTTATTCGCTTTGCTTTAAAGGAAGTACACGTCCGGGGACTCCTAGGCCCCACGGGCGTGCATCATTTTCCCTCCAAGGTCACTGAGTGCCTCCAGACACCTGTGGGCCGGCTGAGCAACGTCGAGGTCCATTGCTTGATTCCCTCGGAGGACCCCTGTGCGTGCCGAGTGCTGGGCAACCACACACTGCGCGTTCCTTGAGGAGCGCTACATCTCCAGAGCCCTCGAACACCCTCAGGACAACATGGCTGGTGAGTGCGAAGTGCCCAGGAAGACTCTGTCATGGCCCTTGTGTGAGCTGCCATGAGAGAACGCTGTGCTTGGAACACTGTGAGGCCCGCCCTCGTACCTGAAGTCACTCTGCTCGAGGAGAAAGTCGGCATCTTAGCATGCTGTGTGGCTCCCGGCACACCCAGCATGAACCCACGCCTGGAAGTAAGGCCCTGATTTGCCGTGCAGAAGCGGAGGCGTGCTGCAGTTTCCAGGAGGCGGTGGCCTCTGCTCTGCATACCTTGAACGGCAGCACAGCTTTCTGGACACCTGGGAGGCTAGCCGGGGCACCCTGTTCCCGGCAGGAACACTGAGTAACCCCAGGTGCACCTGGGTCTGCTAAGCAACATCCAGGCCCGTAGCCCTTTAGAGCCCCTCTGTGCACGCCGAGCGTAGGGAAACGCACTGCCCTCTCTTTTGGAGCAGCTTGGTTCCCTCAGCACTCGCACACGTTCACGCACACCGTTCTGGCACGTCCCACATGGCGCGGAGGTCTTACACCTTACCCTAATCGGAGCTGCGCTCAGAGTAACCCTCGTCTTCGCATTCCATCCAGGACCTCCTGACTGAAGGCACCGTGCCTCCTAGAGGACGGCGGCTTGGGTTCTTACTGCAATTCAAGTCCTGTTCCTTCTTTGGCACTGCAGGCAGCCGCAGGCCCAGAGGAGCAACTACGGCGTTCCTTGGTTGAGACAGTTCGCTGGATGCGGGCCTCCCTACTTCGATAAGTTGACTTAGGGAAGGAAATACAGGGTAACCGGTGTCTCTTGGGACTCGTTAGAAACCACAGGGATGTACGCTGAGTGTGCCCATGAAAACGGGGGCTTGCTGGAACTAGCCCTGCTTTCCCATTTTGAGGGCGGCATTCATGCCTGCCTTGACGCTCCCTGACATTCCCGGCTCCCGACAGGCCAGTGAGCCCTGGAAGAATGCTTCGGGGAAAATTATGAGTTTGCTCTCTCTAAACCAGGGGCTTCCGTGGCCGCAGTGGCGGTCCGCATGACAGGCTCTAGAGCTAAAGGGAACCTCAACGTGAGAACTCGCCTCCAGGTTAGGCCCTGAGTAGCCGTGCAGAAAGGGAGGCATGCAGCTCTTTCCAGGAGTTCTTAGTCGCTTTGCTTTAAAGGAAGTACACGTCCGGGGACTCCTAGGCCCCACGGGCGTGCATCATTTTCCCTCCAAGGTCACTGAGTGCCTCCAGACACCTGTGGGCCGGCTGAGCAACGTCGAGGTCCATTGCTTGATTCCCTCGGAGGACCCCTGTGCGTGCCGAGTGCTGGGCAACCACACACTGCGCGTTCCTTGAGGAGCGCTACATCTCCAGAGCCCTCGAACGCCCTCAGGACAACATGGCTGGTGAGTGCGAAGTGCCCAGGAAGACTCTGTCATGGCCCTTGTGTGAGCTGCCATGAGAGAACGCTGTGCTTGGAACACTGTGAGGCCCGCCCTCGTACCTGAAGTCACTCTGCTCGAGGAGAAAGTCGGCATCTTAGCATGCTGTGTGGCTCCCGGCACACCCAGCATGAACCCACGCCTGGAAGTAAGGCCCTGATTTGCCGTGCAGAAGCGGAGGCGTGCTGCAGTTTCCAGGAGGCGGTGGCCTCTGCTCTGCATACCTTGAACGGCAGCACAGCTTTCTGGACACCTGGGAGGCTAGCCGGGGCACCCTGTTCCCGGCAGGAACACTGAGTAACCCCAGGCGCACCTGGGTCTGCTAAGCAACATCCAGGCCCGTAGCCCTTTAGAGCCCCTCTGTGCATGCCGAGCGTAGGGAAACGCACTGCCCTCTCTTTTGGAGCAGCTTGGTTTCCTCAGCACTCGCACACGTTCACGCACACCGTTCTGGCACGTCCCACATGGCGCGGAGGTCTTACGCGTTGCCCTAATCGGAGCTGCGCTCAGAGTAACCCTCGTCTTCGCATTCCATCCAGGACCTCCTGACTGAAGGCACCGTGCCTCCTAGAGGACGGTGGCTTGGGTTCTTACTGCAATTCAAGTCCTGTTCCTTCTTTGGCACTGCAGGCAGCCCCAGACCCAGAGGAGCAGCTACGGCGTTCCTTGGTTGAGACAGTTCGCTGGATGCGGGCCTCCCTACTTCGATAAGTTGACTCAGGGAAGGAAACACAGGGTAACCGGTGTCTCTTGGGACTCGTTAGAAACCACAGGGATGTACGCTGAGTGTGCCCATGAAAACGGGGGCCTGCTGGAACTAGCCCTGCTTTCCCATTTTGAGGGCGGCATTCATGCCTGCCTTTGTCGGGACCCGGCTCTGAATGTACCAAGAGGTCTGTGCAAAGCCAAGGCTGACAGTACTGAGCAAAGCTAGTACTGGGAGGTACAAAATGGGAAAGCAAAGCTTCCCGAGAGGTGGTTCCCCTCAAGATTTCCCCAAGCAATTCCCTGGTTGTAAAATGATGCTCTTTGGGGTATTTTTGCTATGCAACATATTATGTTGTAATGTAGGATTTAAACTTAGACCACAGTATAGAGTAAAATGGAAACCCCCTACCGAATCCCCTTTAACCACGCCGGCTATCCCCACATATCAACCCGCACATTGGGCTAAAGGAAATGTTACTGGATCAGCTGTATGGAGGGAGGCTACATTGGAGAAACAGTTAGATGATGTATGGCCTCCTTGGGAAGTTGCTGATGGGTATGGAAACATTTGGTTTTGGTATAGGGAAGATTTTTTGTAGATTGGGTATATAAGAAACTATATTGGGTTATGTGGGAAATAGCTAGAATTAAAATGATCATGGGATATGTAAAATTTAAAGATGCAGATAAAGCTATGCAAAGAAATAGATATAAAGCTTATTGCAGATATTTTAAGAATAGGTTAGGTCTTGCAGTACGGTGTTTTTCAAGATGGCCAATAACAGGAAGAGATACGATCTGGAAGTGGAGCGGCAGGCCTGTGACGGTAGAGCATGGAGTACCCGACGGGACTTGGACTGCTTGGTACTGACCTATAAAGAAAATAGCTTACGTGAGCCAAAAAATCACCAAGGTGTGAAAAACCAAAGAGATTGTGTCTGATTTCGTCAAAGTACAAAGAGACCACAGGAGCTGTGATTAGGATATGCTCCACCGCAGCAGACTGTGTGAGGAAAACATTAATGAGATTATTGTGTGAACCGCTTACGTAAGCAGGTGTTTTTTGTTAAAGTGGTTAATGTGTTATTGTTTGTGTAAGATTTTTGGCTCAAGAATAAAAGGTTGCGAAAGGTTAAAAGATGATATGAAAAATAAGAATAGGGAACTGTAGAACTATAAATGTTGCAGCTTTTTGCTAATAAAATGTCAGATCCTTGCATCCAAGAAGAGGTGTCTTGAGTTCTGTCCTCGCCGACGCCGTCCTCCCCTCTGGCAATCCTGTACCGCTGAGGCTGGTCCTCGGCATGCCTTGATGCTCCCTGACATTCCCGGCTCCCGACAGGCCAGTGAGCCCTGGAAGAATGCTTCGGGGAAAATTATGAGTTTGCTCTCTCTAAACCAGGGGCTTCCGTGGCCGTGGTGGCGGTCCGCATGACAGGCTCTAGAGCTAAAGGGAACCTCAACGTGAGAACTCGCCTCCAGGTTAGGCCCTGAGTAGCCGTGCAGAAAGGGAGGCATGCAGCTCTTTCCAGGAGTTCTTAGTCACTTTGCTTTAAAGGAAGTACACGTCCGGGGACTCCTAGGCCCCACGGGCGTGCATCATTTTCCCTCCAAGGTCACTGAGTGCCTCCAGACACCTGTGGGCCGGCTGAGCAACGTCGAGGTCCATTGCTTGATTCCCTCGGAGGACCCCTGTGCGTGCCGAGTGCTGGGCAACCACACACTGCGCGTTCCTTGAGGAGCACTACATCTCCAGAGCCCTCGAACGCCCTCAGGACAACATGGCTGGTGAGTGCGAAGTGCCCAGGAAGACTCTGTCATGGCCCTTGTGTGAGCTGCCATGAGAGAACGCTGTGCTTGGAACACTGTGAGGCCCACCCTCGTACCTGAAGTCACTCTGCTCGAGGAGAAAGTCGGCATCTTAGCATGCTGTGTGGCTCCCGGCACACCCAGCATGAACCCACGCCTGGAAGTAAGGCCCTGATTTGCCGTGCAGAAGCGGAGGCGTGCTGCAGTTTCCAGGAGGCGGTGGCCTCTGCTCTGCATACCTTGAACGGCAGCACAGCTTTCTGGACACCTGGGAGGCTAGCCGGGGCACCCTGTTCCCGGCAGGAACACTGAGTAACCCCAGGCGCACCTGGGTCTGCTAAGCAACATCCAGGCCCGTAGCCCTTTAGAGCCCCTCTGTGCACGCCGAGCGTAGGGAAACGCACTGCCCTCTCTTTTGGAGCAGCTTGGTTTCCTCAGCACTCGCACACGTTCACGCACACCGTTCTGGCACGTCCCACATGGCGCGGAGGTCTTACGCGTTGCCCTAATCGGAGCTGCGCTCAGAGTAACCCTCGTCCTCGCATTCCATCCAGGACCTCCTGACTGAAGGCACCGTGCCTCCTAGAGGACGGCGGCTTGGGTTCTTACTGCAATTCAAGTCCTGTTCCTTCTTTGGCACTGCAGGCAGCCCCAGGCCCAGAGGAGCAGCTACGGCGTTCCTTGGTTGAGACAGTTCGCTGGATGCGGGCCTCCCTACTTCGATAAGTTGACTCAGGGAAGGAAACACAGGGTAACCGGTGTCTCTTGGGACTCGTTAGAAACCACAGGGATGTACGCTGAGTGTGCCCATGAAAACGGGGGCTTGCTGGAACTAGCCCTGCTTTCCCATTTTGAGGGCGGCATTCATGCCTGCCTTAACGCTCCCTGACATTCCCGGCTCCCGACAGGCCAGTGAGCCCTGGAAGCATGCTTCGGGGAAAATTATGAGTTTGCTCTCTCTAAACCAGGGGCTTCCGTGGCCGCGGTGGCAGTCCGCATGACAGGCTCTAGAGCTAAAGGGAACCTCAACGTGAGAACTCGCCTCCAGGTTAGGCCCTGAGTAGCCGTGCAGAAAGGGAGGCATGCAGCTCTTTCCAGGAGTTCTTAGTCGCTTTGCTTTAAAGGAAGTACACGTCCGGGCACTCCTAGGCCCCACGGGCATGCATCATTTTCCCTCCAAGGTCACTGAGTGCCTCCAGACACCTGTGGGCCGGCTGAGCAACGTCGAGGTCCATTGCTTGATTCCCTCGGAGGACCCCTGTGCGTGCCGAGTGCTGGGCAACCACACACTGCGCGTTCCTTGAGGAGCGCTACATCTCCAGAGCCCTTGAACGCCCTCAGGACAACATGGCTGGTGAGTGCGAAGTGCCCAGGAAGACTCTGTCATGGCCCTTGTGTGAGCTGCCATGAGAGAACGCTGTGCTTGGAACACTGCGAGGCCCGCCCTCGTACCTGTGTCACTCTGCTCGAGGAGAAAGTCGGCATCTTAGCATGCTGTGTGGCTCCCGGCACACCCAGCATGAACCCACGCCTGGTGGTAAGGCCCTGATTTGCCGTGCAGAAGCGGAGGCGTGCTGCAGTTTCCAGGAGGCGGTGGCCTCTGCTCTGCATACCTGGAACGGCAGCACAGCTTTCTGGACACCTGGGAGAAGAGCCGGGGCACCCTGTTCCCGGCAGGAACACTGAGTAACCCCAGGCGCACCTGGGTCTGCTAAGCAACATCCAGGCCCGTAGCCCTTTAGAGCCCCTCTGTGCACGCCGAGCGTAGGGAAACGCACTGCCCTCTCTTTTGGAGCAGCTTGGTTCCCTCAGCACTCGCACACGTTCACGCACACCTTTCTGGCACGTCCCACATGGCGCGGATGTCTTACGTGTTGCCCTAATCGGAGCTGCGATCAGAGTAACCCTCGTCTTCGCTTTCCATCCAGGACCTCCTGACTGAAGGCACCGTGCCTCCTAGAGGACGGCGGCTTGGGTTCTTACTGCAATTCAAGTCCTGTTCCTTCTTTGGCACTGCAGGCAGCCCCAGGCCCAGAGGAGCAGCTACGGCGTTCCTTGGTTGAGACAGTTCGCTGGATGCGGGCCTCCCTACTTCGATAAGTTGACTCAGGGAAGGAAACACAGGGTAACCGGTGTCTCTTGGGACTCGTTAGAAACCACAGGGATGTACGCTGAGTGTGCCCATGAAAACGGGGCCCTGCTGGAACTAGCCCTGCTTTCCCATTTTGAGGGCGGCATTCATGCCTGCCTTGACGCTCCCTGACATTCCCGGCTCCCGACAGGCCAGTGAGCCCTGGAAGCATGCTTCGGGGAAAATTATGAGTTTGCGCTCTCTAAACCAGGGGCTTCCGTGGCCGCGGTGGCGGTCCGCATGACAGGCTCTAGAGCTAAAGGGAACCTCAACGTGAGAACTCGCCTCCAGGTTAGGCCCTGAGTAGCCGTGCAGAAAGGGAGGCATGCAGCTCTTTCCAGGAGTTCTTAGTCGCTTTGCTTTAAAGGAAGTACACGTCCGGGGACTCCTAGGCCCCACGGGCGTGCATCATTTTCCCTCCAAGGTCACTGAGTGCCTCCAGACACCTGTGGGCCGGCTGAGCAACGTCGAGGTCCATTGCTTGATTCCCTCGGAGGACCCCTGTGCGTGCCGAGTGCTGGGCAACCACACACTGCGCGTTCCTTGAGGAGCGCTACATCTCCAGAGCCCTCGAACGCCCTCAGGACAACATGGCTGGTGAGTGCGAAGTGCCCAGGAAGACTCTGTCATGGCCCTTGTGTGAGCTGCCATGAGAGAACGCTGTGCTTGGAACACTGTGAGGCCCGCCCTCGTACCTGAAGTCACTCTGCTCGAGGAGAAAGTCGGCATCTTAGCATGCTGTGTGGCTCCCGGCACACCCAGCATGAACCCACGCCTGGAAGTAAGGCCCTGATTTGCCGTGCAGAAGCGGAGGCGTGCTGCAGTTTCCAGGAGGCGGTGGCCTCTGCTCTGCATACCTTGAACGGCAGCACAGCTTTCTGGACACCTGGGAGGCTAGCCGGGGCACCCTGTTCCCGGCAGGAACACTGAGTAACCCCAGGTGCACCTGGGTCTGCTAAGCAACATCCAGGCCCGTAGCCCTTTAGAGCCCCTCTGTGCACGCCGAGCGTAGGGAAACGCACTGCCCTCTCTTTTGGAGCAGCTTGGTTCCCTCAGCACTCGCACACGTTCACGCACACCGTTCTGGCACGTCCCACATGGCGCGGAGGTCTTACACCTTACCCTAATCGGAGCTGCGCTCAGAGTAACCCTCGTCTTCGCATTCCATCCAGGACCTCCTGACTGAAGGCACCGTGCCTCCTAGAGGACGGCGGCTTGGGTTCTTACTGCAATTCAAGTCCTGTTCCTTCTTTGGCACTGCAGGCAGCCGCAGGCCCAGAGGAGCAACTACGGCGTTCCTTGGTTGAGACAGTTCGCTGGATGCGGGCCTCCCTACTTCGATAAGTTGACTCAGGGAAGGAAATACAGGGTAACCGGTGTCTCTTGGGACTCGTTAGAAACCACAGGGATGTACGCTGAGTGTGCCCATGAAAACGGGGGCTTGCTGGAACTAGCCCTGCTTTCCCATTTGAGGGCGGCATTCATGCCTGCCTTGACGCTCCCTGACATTCCCGGCTCCCGACAGGCCAGTGAGCCCTGGAAGAATGCTTCGGGGAAAATTATGAGTTTGCTCTCTCTAAACCAGGGGCTTCCGTGGCCGCGGTGGCGGTCCGCATGACAGGCTCTAGAGCTAAAGGGAACCTCAACGTGAGAACTCGCCTCCAGGTTAGGCCCTGAGTAGCCGTGCAGAAAGGGAGGCATGCAGCTCTTTCCAGGAGTTCTTAGTCGCTTTGCTTTAAAGGAAGTACACGTCCGGGGACTCCTAGGCCCCACGGGCGTGCATCATTTTCCCTCCAAGGTCACTGAGTGCCTCCAGACACCTGTGGGCCGGCTGAGCAACGTCGAGGTCCTTGGTTGATTCCCTCGGAGGACCCCTGTGCATGCCGAGTGCTGGGCAACCACACACTGCGCGTTCCTTGAGGAGCGCTACATGTCCAGAGCCCTCGAACGCCCTCAGGACAACATGGCTGGTGAGTGCGAAGTGCCCAGGAAGACTCTGTCATGGCCCTTGTGTGAGCTGCCATGAGAGAACGCTGTGCTTGGAACACTGTGAGGCCCGCCCTCGTACCTGAAGTCACTCTGCTCGAGGAGAAAGTCGGCATCTTAGCATGCTGTGTGGCTCCCGGCACACCCAGCATGAACCCACGCCTGGAAGTAAGGCCCTGATTTGCCGTGCAGAAGCGGAGGCGTGCTGCAGTTTCCAGGAGGCGGTGGCCTCTGCTCTGCATACCTTGAACGGCAGCACAGCTTTCTGGACACCTGGGAGGCTAGCCGGGGCACCCTGTTCCCGGCAGGAACACTGAGTAACCCCAGGCGCACCTGGGTCTGCTAAGCAACATCCAGGCCCGTAGCCCTTTAGAGCCCCTCTGTGCACGCCGAGCGTAGGGAAACGCACTGCCCTCTCTTTTGGAGCAGCTTGGTTTCCTCAGCACTCGCACACGTTCACGCACACCGTTCTGGCACGTCCCACATGGCGCGGAGGTCTTACGCGTTGCCCTAATCGGAGCTGCGCTCAGAGTAACCCTCGTCTTCGCATTCCATCCAGGACCTCCTGACTGAAGGCACCGTGCCTCCTAGAGGACGGCGGCTTGGGTTCTTACTGCAATTCAAGTCCTGTTCCTTCTTTGGCACTGCAGGCAGCCCCAGACCCAGAGGAGCAGCTACGGCGTTCCTTGGTTGAGATAGTTCGCTGGATGCGGGCCTCCCTACTTCGATAAGTTGACTCAGGGAAGGAAACACAGGGTAACCGGTGTCTCTTGGGACTCGTTAGAAACCACAGGGATGTACGCTGAGTGTGCCCATGAAAACGGGGGCTTGCTGGAACTAGCCCTGCTTTCCCATTTTGAGGGCGGCATTCATGCCTGCCTTGACGCTCCCTGACATTCCCGGCTCCCGACAGGCCAGTGAGCCCTGGAAGAATGCTTCGGGGAAAATTATGAGTTTGCTCTCTCTAAACCAGGGGCTTCCGTGGCCGCGGTGGCGGTCCGCATGACAGGCTCTAGAGCTAAAGGGAACCTCAACGTGAGAACTCGCCTCCAGGTTAGGCCCTGAGTAGCCGTGCAGAAAGGGAGGCATGCAGCTCTTTCCAGGAGTTCTTAGTCGCTTTGCTTTAAAGGAAGTACACGTCCGGGGACTCCTAGGCCCCACGGGCGTGCATCATTTTCCCTCCAAGGTCACTGAGTGCCTCCAGACACCTGTGGGCCGGCTGAGCAACGTCGAGGTCCATTGCTTGATTCCCTCGGAGGACCCCTGTGCATGCCGAGTGCTGGGCAACCACACACTGCGCGTTCCTTGAGGAGCGCTACATCTCCAGAGCCCTCGAACGCCCTCAGGACAACATGGCTGGTGAGTGCGAAGTGCCCAGGAAGACTCTGTCATGGCCCTTGTGTGAGCTGCCATGAGAGAACGCTGTGCTTGGAACACTGTGAGGCCCGCCCTCGTACCTGAAGTCACTCTGCTCGAGGAGAAAGTCGGCATCTTAGCATGCTGTGTGGCTCCCGGCACACCCAGCATGAACCCACGCCTGGAAGTAAGGCCCTGATTTGCCGTGCAGAAGCGGAGGCGTGCTGCAGTTTCCAGGAGGCGGTGGCCTCTGCTCTGCATACCTTGAACGGCAGCACAGCTTTCTGGACACCTGGGAGGCTAGCCGGGGCACCCTGTTCCCGGCAGGAACACTGAGTAACCCCAGGCGCACCTGGGTCTGCTAAGCAACATCCAGGCCCGTAGCCCTTTAGAGCCCCTCTGTGCACGCCGAGCGTAGGGAAACGCACTGCCCTCTCTTTTGGAGCAGCTTGGTTTCCTCAGCACTCGCACACGTTCACGCACACCGTTCTGGCACGTCCCACATGGCGCGGAGGTCTTACGCGTTGCCCTAATCGGAGCTGCGCTCAGAATAACCCTCGTCTTCGCATTCCATCCAGGACCTCCTGACTGAAGGCACTGTGCCTCCTAGAGGACGGCGGCTTGGGTTCTTACTGCAATTCAAGTCCTGTTCCTTCTTTGGCACTGCAGGCAGCCCCAGACCCAGAGGAGCAGCTACGGCGTTCCTTGGTTGAGACAGTTCGCTGGATGCGGGCCTCCCTACTTCGATAAGTTGACTCAGGGAAGGAAACACAGGGTAACCGGTGTCTCTTGGGACTCGTTAGAAACCACAGGGATGTACGCTGAGTGTGCCCATGAAAACGGGGGCTTGCTGACACTAGCCCTGCTTTCCCATTTTGAGGGCGGCATTCATGCCTGCCTTGACGCTCCCTGACATTCCCGGCTCCCGACAGGCCAGTGAGCCCTGGAAGAATGCTTCGGGGAAAATTATGAGTTTGCTGTCTCTAAACCAGGGGCTTCCGTGGCCGCGGTGGCGGTCCGCATGACAGGCTCTAGAGCTAAAGGGAACCTCAACGTGAGAACTCGCCTCCAGGTTAGGCCCTGAGTAGCCGTGCAGAAAGGGAGGCATGCAGCTCTTTCCAGGAGTTCTTAGTCGCTTTGCTTTAAAGGAAGTACACGTCCGGGGACTCCTAGGCACCACGGCCGTGCATCATTTTCCCTCCAAGGTCACTGAGTGCCTCCAGACACCTGTGGGCCGGCTGAGCAACGTCGAGGTCCATTGCTTGATTCCCTCGGAGGACCCCTGTGCATGCCGAGTGCTGGACAACCACACACTGCGCGTTCCTTGAGGAGCGCTACATCTCCAGAGCCCTCGAACGCCCTCAGGACAACATGGCTGGTGAGTGCGAAGTGCCCAGGAAGACTGTGTCATGGCCCTTGTGTGAGCTGCCATGAGAGAACGCTGTGCTTGGAACACTGTGAGGCCCGCCCTCGTACCTGAAGTCACTCTGCTCGAGGAGAAAGTCGGCATCTTAGCATGCTGTGTGGCTCCCGGCACACCCAGCATGAACCCACGCCTGGAAGTAAGGCCCTGATTTGCCGTGCAGAAGCGGAGGCATGCTGCAGTTTCCAGGAGGCGGTGGCCTCTGCTCTGCATACCTTGAACGGCAGCACAGCTTTCTGGACACCTGGGAGGCTAGCCGGGGCACCCTGTTCCCGGCAGGAACACTGAGTAACCCCAGGCGCACCTGGGTCTGCTAAGCAACATCCAGGCCTGTAGCCCTTTAGAGCCCCTCTGTGCACGCCGAGCGTAGGGAAACGCACTGCCCTCTCTTTTGGAGCAGCTTGGTTTCCTCAGCACTCGCACACGTTCACGCACACTGTTCTGGCACGTCCCACATGGCGCGGAGGTCTTACGCGTTGCCCTAATCGGAGCTGCGCTCAGAGTAACCCTCGTCTTCGCATTCCATCCAGGACCTCCTGACTGAAGGCACCGTGCCTCCTAGAGGACGGCGGCTTGGGTTCTTACTGCAATTCAAGTCCTGTTCCTTCTTTGGCACTGCAGGCAGCCCCAGGCCCAGAGGAGCAGCTACGGCGTTCCTTGGTTGAGACAGTTCGCTGGATGCGGGCCTCCCTACTTCGATAAGTTGACTCAGGGAAGGAAACACAGGGTAACCGGTGTCTCTTGGGACTCGTTAGAAACCACAGGGATGTACGCTGAGTGTGCCCATGAAAACGGGGGCTTGCTGGAACTAGCCCTGCTTTCCCATTTTGAGGGCAGCATTCATGCCTGCCTTGACGCTCCCTGACATTCCCGGCTCCCGACAGGCCAGTGAGCCCTGGAAGAATGCTTCGGGGAAAATTATGAGATTGCTCTCTCTAAACCAGGGGCTTCTGTGGCCGCGGTGGCGGTCCGCATGACAGGCTGTAGAGCTAAAGGGAACCTCAACGTGAGAACTCGCCTCCAGGTTAGGCCCTGAGTAGCCGTGCAGAAAGGGAGGCATGCAGCTCTTTCCAGGAGTTCTTAGTCACTTTGCTTTAAAGGAAGTACCCGTCCGGGGACTCCTAGGCCCCACGGGCGTGCATCATTTTCCCTCCAAGGTCAGTGAGTGCCTCCAGACACCTGTGGGCCGGCTGAGCAACGTCGAGGTCCATTGGTTGATTCCCTCGGAGGACCCCTGTGCTGCCGAGTGCTGGGCAACCACACACTGCGCGTTCCTTGAGGAGCGCTATATCTCCAGAGCCCTCGAACGCCCTCAGGACAACATGGCTGGTGAGTGCGAAGTGCCCAGGTAGACTCTGTCATGGCCCTTGTGTGAGCTGCCATGAGAGAACGCTGTGCTTGGAACACTGCGAGGCCCGCCCTCGTACCTGAAGTCACTCTGCTCGAGGAGAAAGTCGGCATCTTAGCATGCTGTTTGGCTCCTGGCACACCCAGCATAAACCCACGCCTGGAGGTAAGGCCCTGATTTGCCGTGCAGAAGCGGAGGTGTGCTGCAGTTTCCAGGAGGCGGTGGCCTCTGCTCTGCATACCTTGAACGGCAGCACAGCTTTCTGGACACCTGGGAGGCTAGCCGGGGCACCCTGTTCCCGGCAGGAACACTGAGTAACCCCAGGCGCACCTGGGTCTGCTAAGCAACATCCAGGCCCGTAGCCCTTTAGAGCCCCTCTGTGCACACCGAGCGTAGGGAAACGCACTGCCCTCTCTTTTGGAGCAGCTTGGTTTCCTCAGCACTCGCACACGTTCACGCACACCGTTCTGGCACGTCCCACATGGCGCGGAGGTCTTACGCGTTGCCCTAATCGGAGCTGCGCTCAGAGTAACCCTCGTCTTCGCATTCCATCCAGGACCTCCTGACTGAAGGCACCGTGCCTCCTAGAGGACGGCGGCTTGGGTTCTTACTGCAATTCAAGTCCTGTTCCTTCTTTGGCACTGCAGGCAGCCCCAGGCCCAGAGGAGCAGCTACGGCGTTCCTTGGTTGAGACAGTTCGCTGGATGCGGGCCTCCCTACTTCGATAATTTGACTCAGGGAAGGAAACACAGGGTAACCGGTGTCTCTTGGGACTCGTTAGAAACCACAGGGATGTACGCTGAGTGTGCCCATGAAAACGGGGCCCTGCTGAAACTAGCCCAGCTTTCCCATTTTGAGGGCGGCATTCATGCCTGCCTTGACGCTCCCTGACATTCCCGGCTCCCGACAGGCCAGTGAGCCCTGGAAGAATGCTTCGGGGAAAATTATGAGTTTGCTCTCTCTAAACCAGGGGCTTCCGTGGCCGCGGTGGCGGTCCGCATGACAGGCTCTAGAGCTAAAGGGAACCTCAACGTGAGAACTCGCCTCCAGGTTAGGCCCTGAGTAGCCGTGCAGAAAGGGAGGCATGCAGCTCTTCCCAGGAGTTCTTAGTCGCTTTGCTTTTTGTGTGGCTCCCGGCACACCCAGCATGAACCCACACCTGGAAGTAAGGCCCTGATTTGCCGTGCAGAAGCGGAGGCATGCTGCAGTTTCCAGGAGGCGGTGGCCTCTGCTCTGCATACCTTGAACGGCAGCACAGCTTTCTGGACACCTGGGAGGCTAGCCGGGGCACCCTGTTCCCGGCAGGAACACTGAGTAACCCCAGGCGCACCTGGGTTTGCTAAGCAACATCCAGGCCCGTAGCCCTTTAGAGCCCCTCTGTGCACGCCGAGCGTAGGGAAACGCACTGCCCTCTCTTTTGGAGCAGCTTGGTTCCCTCAGCCCTCGCACACGTTCACGCACACCGTTCTGGCACGTCCCACATGGCGCGGAGGTCTTACGCGTTGCCCTAATCGGAGCTGCGCTCAGAGTAACCCTCGTCTTCGCATTCCATCCAGGACCTCCTGACTGAAGGCACCGTGCCTCCTAGAGGACGGCGGCTTGGGTTCTTACTGCAATTCAAGTCCTGTTCCTTCTTTGGCACTGCAGGCAGCCCCAGGCCCAGAGGAGCAGCTACGGCGTTCCTTGGTTGAGACAGTTCGCTGGATGCGGGCCTCCCTACTTCGATAAGTTGACTCAGGGAAGGAAACACAGGGTAACCGGTGTCTCTTGGGACTCGTTAGAAACCACAGGGATGTACGCTGAGTGTGCCCATGAAAACGGGGCCCTGCTGGAACTAGCCCAGCTTTCCCATTTTGAGGGCGGCATTCATGCCTGCCTTGACGCTCCCTGACATTCCCGGCTCCCGACAGGCCAGTGAGCCCTGGAAGAATGCTTCGGGGAAAATTATGAGTTTGCTCTCTCTAAACCAGGGGCTTCCGTGGCCGCGGTGGCGGTCCGCATGACAGGCTCTAGAGCTAAAGGGAACCTCAACGTGAGAACTCGCCTCCAGGTTAGGCCCTGAGTAGCTGTGCAGAAAGGGAGGCATGCAGCTCTTTCCAGGAGTTCTTAGTCGCTTTGCTTTAAAGGAAGTACACGTCCGGGGACTCCTAGGCCCCACGGGCGTGCATCATTTTCCCTCCAAGGTCACTGAGTGCCTCCAGACACCTGTGGGCCGGCTGAGCAACGTCGAGGTCCATTGCTTGATTCCCTCGGAGGACCCCTGTGCGTGCCGAGTGCTGGGCAACCACACACTGCGCGTTCCTTGAGGAGCGCTACATCTCCAGAGCCCTCGAACGCCCTCAGGACAACATGGCTGGTGAGTGCGAAGTGCCCAGGAAGACTCTGTCATGGCCCTTGTGTGAGCTGCCATGAGAGAACGCTGTGCTTGGAACACTGTGAGGCCCGCCCTCGTACCTGAAGTCACTCTGCTCGAGGAGAAATTCGGCATCTTAGCATGCTGTGTGGCTCCCGGCACACCCAGCATGAACCCACGCCTGGAAGTAAGGCCCTGATTTGCGGTGCAGAAGCGGAGGCGTGCTGCAGTTTCCAGGAGGCGGTGGCCTCTGCTCTGCATACCTTGAACGGCAGCACAGCTTTCTGGACACCTGGGAGGCTAGCCGGGGCACCCTGTTCCCGGCAGGAACACTGAGTAACCCCAGGCGCACCTGGGTCTGCTAAGCAACATCCAGGCCCATAGACCTTTAGAGCCCCTCTGTGCACGCCGAGCGTAGGGAAACGCACTGCCCTCTCTTTTGGAGCAGCTTGGTTTCCTCAGCACTCGCACACGTTCACGCACACCGTTCTGGCACGTCCCACATGGCGCGGAGGTCTTACTCATTGCCCTAATCGGAGCTGCGCTCAGAGTAACCCTCGTCTTCGCATTCCATCCAGGACCTCCTGACTGAAGGCACCGTGCCTCCTAGAGGACGGCGGCTTGGGTTCTTACTGCAATTCAAGTCCTGTTCCTTCTTTGGCACTGCAGGCAGCCCCAGACCCAGAGGAGCAGCTACGGCGTTCCTTGGTTGAGACAGTTCGCTGGATGCGGGCCTCCCTACTTCGATAAGTTGACTCAGGGAAGGAAACACAGGGTAACCGGTGTCTCTTGGGACTCGTTAGAAACCACAGGGATGTACGCTGAGTGTGCCCATGAAAACGGGGGCTTGCTGACACTAGCCCTGCTTTCCCATTTTGAGGGCGGCATTCATGCCTGCCTTGACGCTCCCTGACATTCCCGGCTCCCGACAGGCCAGTGAGCCCTGGAAGAATGCTTCGGGGAAAATTATGAGTTTGCTCTCTCTAAACCAGGGGCTTCCGTGGCCGCGGTGGCGGTCTGCATGACAGGCTCTAGAGCTAAAGGGAACCTCAACGTGAGAACTCGCCTCCAGGTTAGGCCCTGAGTAGCCATGCAGAAAGGGAGGCATGCAGCTCTTTCCAGGAGTTCTTAGTCGCTTTGCTTTAAAGGAAGTACACGTCCGGGGACTCCTAGGCCCCACGGGCGTGCATCATTTTCCCTCCAAGGTCACTGAGTGCCTCCAGACACCTGTGGGCCGGCTGAGCAACGTCGAGGTCCATTGGTTGATTCCCTCGGAGGACCCCTGTGAGTGCCGAGTGCTGGGCAACCACACACTGCGCGTTCCTTGAGGAGCGCTACATCTCCAGAGCCCTCGAACGCCCTCAGGACAACATGGCTGGTGAGTGCGAAGTGCCCAGGAAGACTCTGTCATGGCCCTTGTGTGAGCTGCCATGAGAGAACGCTGTGCTTGGAACACTGTGAGGCCCGCCCTCGTACCTGAAGTCACTCTGCTCGAGGAGAAAGTCGGCATCTTAGCATGCTGTGTGGCTCCCGGCACACCCAGCATGAACCCACGCCTGGAAGTAAGGCCCTGATTTGCCGTGCAGAAGCGGAGGCGTGCTGCAGTTTCCAGGAGGCGGTGGCCTCTGCTCTGCATACCTTGAACGGCAGCACAGCTTTCTGGACACCTGGGAGGCTAGCCGGGGCACCCTGTTCCCGGCAGGAACACTGAGTAACCCCAGGCGCACCTGGGTCTGCTAAGCAACATCCAGGCCCGTAGCCCTTTAGAGCCCCTCTGTGCACGCCGAGCGTAGGGAAACGCACTGCCCTCTCTTTTGGAGCAGCTTGGTTTCCTCACACTCGTACACGTTCACGCACACCGTTCTGGCACGTCCCACATGGCGCGGAGGTCTTACGCGTTGCCCTAATCGGAGCTGCGCTCAGAGTAACCCTCGTCTTCGCATTCCATCCAGGACCTCCTGACTGAAGGCACCGTGCCTCCTAGAGGACGGCGGCTTGGGTTCTTACTGCAATTCAAGTCCTGTTCCTTCTTTGGCACTGCAGGCAGCCCCAGGCCCAGAGGAGCAGCTACGGCGTTCCTTGGTTGAGATAGTTCGCTGGATGCGGGCCTCCCTACTTCGATAAGTTGACTCAGGGAAGGAAACACAGGGTAACCGGTGTCTCTTGGGACTCGTTAGAAACCACAGGGATGTACGCTGAGTGTGCCCATGAAAACGGGGGCTTGCTGGAACTAGCCCTGCTTTCCCATTTTGAGGGCGGCATTCATGCCTGCCTTGACGCTCCCTGACATTCCCGGCTCCCGACAGGCCAGTGAGCCCTGGAAGAATGCTTCGGGGAAAATTATGAGTTTGCTCTCTCTAAACCAGGGGCTTCCGTGGCCGCGGTGGCGGTCCGCATGACAGGCTCTAGAGCTAAAGGGAACCTCAACGTGAGAACTCGCCTCCAGGTTAGGCCCTGAGTAGCCGTGCAGAAAGGAAGGCATGCAGCTCTTTCCAGGAGTTCTTAGTCGCTTTGCTTTAAAGGAAGTACACGTCCGGGGACTCCTAGGCCCCACGGGCGTGCATCATTTTCCCTCCAAGGTCACTGAGTGCCTCCAGACACCTGTGGGCCGGCTGAGCAACGTCGAGGTCCATTGCTTGATTCCCTCGGAGGACCCCTGTGCGTGCCGAGTGCTGGGCAACCACACACTGCGCGTTCCTTGAGGAGCGCTACATCTCCAGAGCCCTCGAACGCCCTCAGGACAACATGGCTGGTGAGTGCGAAGTGCCCAGGAAGACTCTGTCATGGCCCTTGTGTGAGCTGCCATGAGAGAACGCTGTGCTTGGAACACTGTGAGGCCCGCCCTCGTACCTGAAGTCACTCTGCTCGAGGAGAAAGTCGGCATCTTAGCATGCTGTGTGGCTCCCGGCACACCCAGCATGAACCCACGCCTGGAAGTAAGGCCCTGATTTGCCGTGCAGAAGCGGAGGCGTGCTGCAGTTTCCAGGAGGCGGTGGCCTCTGCTCTGCATACCTTGAACGGCAGCACAGCTTTCTGGACACCTGGGAGGCTAGCCGGGGCACCCTGTTCCCGGCAGGAACACTGAGTAACCCCAGGCGCACCTGGGTCTGCTAAGCAACATCCAGGCCCGTAGCCCTTTAGAGCCCCTCTGTGCACGCCGAGCGTAGGGAAACGCACTGCCCTCTCTTTTGGAGCAGCTTGGTTTCCTCAGCACTCGCACACGTTCACGCACACCGTTCTGGCACGTCCCACATGGCGTGGAGGTCTTACTCATTGCCCTAATCGGAGCTGCGCTCAGAGTAACCCTCGTCTTCGCATTCCATCCAGGACCTCCTGACTGAAGGCACCGTGCCTCCTAGAGGACGGCGGCTTGGGTTCTTACTGCAATTCAAGTCCTGTTCCTTCTTTGGCACTGCAGGCAGCCCCAGACCCAGAGGAGCAGCTACGGCGTTCCTTGGTTGAGACAGTTCGCTGGATGCGGGCCTCCCTACTTCGATAAGTTGACTCAGGGAAGGAAACACAGGGTAACCGGTGTCTCTTGGGACTCGTTAGAAACCACAGGGATGTACGCTGAGTGTGCCCATGAAAACGGGGGCTTGCTGACACTAGCCCTGCTTTCCCATTTTGAGGGCGGCATTCATGCCTGCCTTGACGCTCCCTGACATTCCCGGCTCCCGACAGGCCAGTGAGCCCTGGAAGAATGCTTCGGGGAAAATTATGAGTTTGCTGTCTCTAAACCAGGGGCTTCCGTGGCCGCGGTGGCGGTCCGCATGACAGGCTCTAGAGCTAAAGGGAACCTCAACGTGAGAACTCGCCTCCAGGTTAGGCCCTGAGTAGCCGTGCAGAAAGGGAGGCATGCAGCTCTTTCCAGGAGTTCTTAGTCGCTTTGCTTTAAAGGAAGTACACGTCCGGGGACTCCTAGGCCCCACGGGCGTGCATCATTTTCCCTCCAAGGTCACTGAGTGCCTCCAGACACCTGTGGGCCGGCTGAGCAACGTCGAGGTCCATTGCTTGATTCCCTCGGAGGACCCCTGTGCGTGCCGAGTGCTGGGCAACCACACACTGCGCGTTCCTTGAGGAGCGCTACATCTCCAGAGCCCTCGAACGCCCTCAGGACAACATGGCTGGTGAGTGCGAAGTGCCCAGGAAGACTCTGTCATGGCCCTTGTGTGAGCTGCCATGAGAGAACGCTGTGCTTGGAACACTGTGAGGCCCGCCCTCGTACCTGAAGTCACTCTGCTCGAGGAGAAAGTCGGCATCTTAGCATGCTGTGTGGCTCCCGGCACACCCAGCATGAACCCACGCCTGGAAGTAAGGCCCTGATTTGCCGTGCAGAAGCGGAGGCGTGCTGCAGTTTCCAGGAGGCGGTGGCCTCTGCTCTGCATACCTTGAACGGCAGCACAGCTTTCTGGACACCTGGGAGGCTAGCCGGGGCACCCTGTTCCCGGCAGGAACACTGAGTAACCCCAGGCGCACCTGGGTCTGCTAAGCAACATCCAGGCCCGTAGCCCTTTAGAGCCCCTCTGTGCACGCCGAGCGTAGGGAAACGCACTGCCCTCTCTTTTGGAGCAGCTTGGTTCCCTCAGCCCTCGCACACGTTCACGCACACCGTTCTGGCACGTCCCACATGGCGCGGAGGTCTTACGCGTTGCCCTAATCGGAACTGCGATCAGAGATACCCTCGTCTTCGCTTTCCATCCAGGACCTCCTGACTGAAGGCACCGTGCCTCCTAGAGGACGGCGGCTTGGGTTCTTACTGCAATTCAAGTCCTGTTCCTTCTTTGGCACTGCAGGCAGCCCCAGGCCCAGAGGAGCAGCTACGGCGTTCCTTGGTTGAGACAGTTCGCTGGATGCGGGCCTCCCTACTTCGATAAGTTGACTCAGGGAAGGAAATACAGGGTAACCGGTGTCTCTTGGGACTCGTTAGAAACCACAGGGATGTACGCTGAGTGTGCCCATGAAAACGGGGGCTTGCTGGAACTAGCCCTGCTTTCCCATTTTGAGGGCGGCATTCATGCCTGCCTTGACGCTCCCTGACATTCCCGGCTCCCGACAGGCCAGTGAGCCCTGGAAGAATGCTTCGGGGAAAATTATGAGTTTGCGCTCTCTAAACCAGGGGCTTCCGTGGCCGTGGTGGCGGTCCGCATGACAGGCTCTAGAGCTAAAGGGAACCTCAACGTGAGAACTCGCCTCCAGGTTAGGCCCTGAGTAGCCGTGCAGAAAGGGAGGCATGCAGCTCTTTCCAGGAGTTCTTAGTCGCTTTGCTTTAAAGGAAGTACACGTCCGGGGACTCCTAGGCCCCACGGGCGTGCATCATTTTCCCTCCAAGGTCACTGAGTGCCTCCAGACACCTGTGGGCCGGCTGAGCAACGTCGAGGTCCATTGCTTGATTCCCTCGGAGGACCCCTGTGCGTGCCGAGTGCTGGGCAACCACACACTGCGCGTTCCTTGAGGAGCGCTACATCTCCAGAGCCCTCGAACGCCCTCAGGACAACATGGCTGGTGAGTGCGAAGTGCCCAGGAAGACTCTGTCATGGCCCTTGTGTGAGCTGCCATGAGAGAACGCTGTGCTTGGAACACTGTGAGGCGCGCCCTCGTACCTGAAGTCACTCTGCTCGAGGAGAAAGTCGGCATCTTAGCATGCTGTGTGGCTCCCGGCACACCCAGCATGAACCCACGCCTGGAAGTAAGGCCCTGATTTGCGGTGCAGAAGCGGAGGCGTGCTGCAGTTTCCAGGAGGCGGTGGCCTCTGCTCTGCATACCTTGAACGGCAGCACAGCTTTCTGGACACCTGGGAGGCTAGCCGGGGCACCCTGTTCCCGGCAGGAACACTGAGTAACCCCAGGCGCACCTGGGTCTGCTAAGCAACATCCAGGCCCGTAGCCCTTTAGAGCCCCTCTGTGCACGCCGAGCGTAGGGAAACGCACTGCCCTCTCTTTTGGAGCAGCTTGGTTTCCTCACACTCGTACACGTTCACGCACACCGTTCTGGCACGTCCCACATGGCGCGGAGGTCTTACGCGTTGCCCTAATCGGAGCTGCGCTCAGAGTAACCCTCGTCTTCGCATTCCATCCAGGACCTCCTGACTGAAGGCACCGTGCCTCCTAGAGGACGGCGGCTTGGGTTCTTACTGCAATTCAAGTCCTGTTCCTTCTTTGGCACTGCAGGCAGCCCCAGGCCCAGAGGAGCAGCTACGGCGTTCCTTGGTTGAGATAGTTCGCTGGATGCGGGCCTCCCTACTTCGATAAGTTGACTCAGGGAAGGAAACACAGGGTAACCGGTGTCTCTTGGGACTCGTTAGAAACCACAGGGATGTACGCTGAGTGTGCCCATGAAAACGGGGGCTTGCTGGAACTAGCCCTGCTTTCCCATTTTGAGGGCGGCATTCATGCCTGCCTTGACGCTCCCTGACATTCCCGGCTCCCGACAGGCCAGTGAGCCCTGGAAGAATGCTTCGGGGAAAATTATGAGTTTGCTCTCTCTAAACCAGGGGCTTCCGTGGCCGCGGTGGCGGTCCGCATGACAGGCTCTAGAGCTAAAGGGAACCTCAACGTGAGAACTCGCCTCCAGGTTAGGCCCTGAGTAGCCGTGCAGAAAGGAAGGCATGCAGCTCTTTCCAGGAGTTCTTAGTCGCTTTGCTTTAAAGGAAGTACACGTCCGGGGACTCCTAGGCCCCACGGGCGTGCATCATTTTCCCTCCAAGGTCACTGAGTGCCTCCAGACACCTGTGGGCCGGCTGAGCAACGTCGAGGTCCATTGCTTGATTCCCTCGGAGGACCCCTGTGCGTGCCGAGTGCTGGGCAACCACACACTGCGCGTTCCTTGAGGAGCGCTACATCTCCAGAGCCCTCGAACGCCCTCAGGACAACATGGCTGGTGAGTGCGAAGTGCCCAGGAAGACTCTGTCATGGCCCTTGTGTGAGCTGCCATGAGAGAACGCTGTGCTTGGAACACTGTGAGGCCCGCCCTCGTACCTGAAGTCACTCTGCTCGAGGAGAAAGTCGGCATCTTAGCATGCTGTGTGGCTCCCGGCACACCCAGCATGAACCCACGCCTGGAAGTAAGGCCCTGATTTGCCGTGCAGAAGCGGAGGCGTGCTGCAGTTTCCAGGAGGTGGTGGCCTCTGCTCTGCATACCTTGAACGGCAGCACAGCTTTCTGGACACCTGGGAGGCTAGCCGGGGCACCCTGTTCCCGGCAGGAACACTGAGTAACCCCAGGCGCACCTGGGTCTGCTAAGCAACATCCAGGCCTGTAGCCCTTTAGAGCCCCTCTGTGCACGCCGAGCGTAGGGAAACGCACTGCCCTCTCTTTTGGAGCAGCTTGGTTTCCTCAGCACTCGCACACGTTCACGCACACCGTTCTGGCACGTCCCACATGGCGTGGAGGTCTTACGCGTTGCCCTAATCGGAGCTGCGCTCAGAGTAACCCTCGTCTTCGCATTCCATCCAGGACCTCCTGACTGAAGGCACCGTGCCTCCTAGAGGACGGCGGCTTGGGTTCTTACTGCAATTCAAGTCCTCTTCCTTCTTTGGCACTGCAGGCAGCCCCAGGCCAAGAGGAGCAGCTACGGCGTTCCTTGGTTGAGACAGTTCGCTGGATGCGGGCCTCCCTACTTCGATAAGTTGACTCAGGGAAGGAAACACAGGGTAACCGGTGTCTCTTGGGACTCGTTAGAAACCACAGGGATGTACGCTGAGTGTGCCCATGAAAACGGGGGCTTGCTGGAACTAGCCCTGCTTTCCCATTTTGAGGGCGGCATTCATGCCTGCCTTGACGCTCCCTGACATTCCCGGCTCCCGACAGGCCAGTGAGCCCTGGAAGAATGCTTCGGGGAAAATTATGAGTTTGCTCTCTCTAAACCAGGGGCTTCCGTGGCCGCGGTGGCGGTCCGCATGACAGGCTCTAGAGCTAAAGGGAACCTCAACGTGAGAACTCGCCTCCAGGTTAGGCCCTGAGTAGCCGTGCAGAAAGGGAGGCATGCAGCTCTTTCCAGGAGTTCTTAGTCGCTTTGCTTTAAAGGAAGTACACGTCCGGGGACTCCTAGGCCCCACGGGCGTGCATCATTTTCCCTCCAAGGTCACTGAGTGCCTCCAGACACCTGTGGGCCGGCTGAGCAACGTCGAGGTCCATTGCTTGATTCCCTCGGAGGACCCCTGTGCGTGCCGAGTGCTGGGCAACCACACACTGCGCGTTCCTTGAGGAGCGCTACATCTCCAGAGCCCTCGAACGCCCTCAGGACAACATGGCTGGTGAGTGCGAAGTGCCCAGGAAGACTCTGTCATGGCCCTTGTGTGAGCTGCCATGAGAGAACGCTGTGCTTGGAACACTGTGAGGCCCGCCCTCGTACCTGAAGTCACTCTGCTCGAGGAGAAAGTCGGCATCTTAGCATGCTGTGTGGCTCCCGGCACACCCAGCATGAACCCACGCCTGGAAGTAAGGCCCTGATTTGCCGTGCAGAAGCGGAGGCGTGCTGCAGTTTCCAGGAGGCGGTGGCCTCTGCTCTGCATACCTTGAACGGCAGCACAGCTTTCTGGACACCTGGGAGGCTAGCCGGGGCACCCTGTTCCCGGCAGGAACACTGAGTAACCCCAGGCGCACCTGGGTCTGCTAAGCAACATCCAGGCCCGTAGCCCTTTAGAGCCCCTCTGTGCACGCCGAGCGTAGGGAAACGCACTGCCCTCTCTTTTGGAGCAGCTTGGTTCCCTCAGCCCTCGCACACGTTCACGCACACCGTTTTGGCACGTCCCACATGGCGCGGAGGTCTTACGCGTTGCCCTAATCGGAACTGCGATCAGAGATACCCTCGTCTTCGCTTTCCATCCAGGACCTCCTGACTGAAGGCACCGTGCCTCCTAGAGGACGGCGGCTTGGGTTCTTACTGCAATTCAAGTCCTGTTCCTTCTTTGGCACTGCAGGCAGCCCCAGGCCCAGAGGAGCAGCTACGGCGTTCCTTGGTTGAGACAGTTCGCTGGATGCGGGCCTCCCTACTTCGATAAGTTGACTCAGGGAAGGAAATACAGGGTAACCGGTGTCTCTTGGGACTCGTTAGAAACCACAGGGATGTACGCTGAGTGTGCCCATGAAAACTGGGGCTTGCTGGAACTAGCCCTGCTTTCCCATTTTGAGGGCGGCATTCATGCCTGCCTTGACGCTCCCTGACATTCCCGGCTCCCGACAGGCCAGTGAGCCCTGGAAGAATGCTTCGGGGAAAATTATGAGTTTGCTCTCTCTAAACCAGGGGCTTCCGTGGCCGTGGTGGCGGTCCGCATGACAGGCTCTAGAGCTAAAGGGAACCTCAACGTGAGAACTCGCCTCCAGGTTAGGCCCTGAGTAGCCGTGCAGAAAGGGAGGCATGCAGCTCTTTCCAGGAGTTCTTAGTCGCTTTGCTTTAAAGGAAGTACACGTCCGGGGACTCCTAGGCCCCACGGGCGTGCATCATTTTCCCTCCAAGGTCACTGAGTGCCTCCAGACACCTGTGGGCCGGCTGAGCAACGTCGAGGTCCATTGCTTGATTCCCTCGGAGGACCCCTGTGCGTGCCGAGTGCTGGGCAACCACACACTGCGCGTTCCTTGAGGAGCGCTACATCTCCAGAGCCCTCGAACGCCCTCAGGACAACATGGCTGGTGAGTGCGAAGTGCCCAGGAAGACTCTGTCATGGCCCTTGTGTGAGCTGCCATGAGAGAACGCTGTGCTTGGAACACTGTGAGGCCCGCCCTCGTACCTGAAGTCACTCTGCTCGAGGAGAAAGTCGGCATCTTAGCATGCTGTGTGGCTCCCGGCACACCCAGCATGAACCCACGCCTGGAAGTAAGGCCCTGATTTGCGGTGCAGAAGCGGAGGCGTGCTGCAGTTTCCAGGAGGCGGTGGCCTCTGCTCTGCATACCTTGAACGGCAGCACAGCTTTCTGGACACCTGGGAGGCTAGCCGGGGCACCCTGTTCCCGGCAGGAACACTGAGTAACCCCAGGCGCACCTGGGTCTGCTAAGCAACATCCAGGCCCGTAGCCCTTTAGAGCCCCTCTGTGCACGCCGAGCGTAGGGAAACGCACTGCCCTCTCTTTTGGAGCAGCTTGGTTTCCTCACACTCGCACACGTTCACGCACACCGTTCTGGCACGTCCCACATGGCGCGGAGGTCTTACGCGTTGCCCTAATCGGAGCTGCGCTCAGAGTAACCCTCGTCTTCGCATTCCATCCAGGACCTCCTGACTGAAGGCACCGTGCCTCCTAGAGGACGGCGGCTTGGGTTCTTACTGCAATTCAAGTCCTCTTCCTTCTTTGGCACTGCAGGCAGCCCCAGGCCCAGAGGAGCAGCTACGGCGTTCCTTGGTTGAGACAGTTCGCTGGATGCGGGCCTCCCTACTTCGATAAGTTGACTCAGGGAAGGAAACACAGGGTAACCGGTGTCTCTTGGGACTCGTTAGAAACCACAGGGATGTACGCTGAGTGTGCCCATGAAAACGGGGGCTTGCTGGAACTAGCCCTGCTTTCCCATTTTGAGGGCGGCATTCATGCCTGCCTTGACGCTCCCTGACATTCCCGGCTCCCGACAGGCCAGTGAGCCCTGGAAGAATGCTTCGGGGAAAATTATGAGTTTGCTCTCTCTAAACCAGGGGCTTCCGTGGCCGCGGTGGCGGTCCGCATGACAGGCTCTAGAGCTAAAGGGAACCTCAACGTGAGAACTCGCCTCCAGGTTAGGCCCTGAGTAGCTGTGCAGAAAGGGAGTTATGCAGCTCTTTCCAGGAGTTCTTAGTCGCTTTGCTTTAAAGGAAGTACACGTCCGGGGACTCCTAGGCCCCACGGGCGTGCATCATTTTCCCTCCAAGGTCACTGAGTGCCTCCAGACACCTGTGGGCCGGCTGAGCAACGTCGAGGTCCTTGGTTGATTCCCTCGGAGGACCCCTGTGCGTGCCGAGTGCTGGGCAACCACACACTGCGCGTTCCTTGAGGAGCGCTACATCTCCAGAGCCCTCGAACGCCCTCAGGACAACATGGCTGGTGAGTGCGAAGTGCCCAGGAAGACTCTGTCATGGCCCTTGTGTGAGCTGCCATGAGAGAACGCTGTGCTTGGAACACTGGGAGGCCCGCCCTCGTACCTGAAGTCACTCTGCTCGAGGAGAAAGTCGGCATCTTAGCATGCTGTGTGGCTCCCGGCACACCCAGCATGAACCCACGCCTGGAAGTAAGGCCCTGATTTGCCGTGCAGAAGCGGAGGCGTGCTGCAGTTTCCAGGAGGCGGTGGCCTCTGCTCTGCATACCTTGAAAGGCAGCACAGCTTTCTGGACACCTGGGAGGCTAGCCGGGGCACCCTGTTCCCGGCAGGAACACTGAGTAACCCTAGGCGCACTTGGGTCTGCTAAGCAACATCCAGGCCCGTAGCCCTTTAGAGCCCCTCTGTGCACGCCGAGCGTAGGGAAACGCACTGCCCTCTCTTTTGGAGCAGCTTGGTTTCCTCAGCACTCGCACACGTTCACGCACACCGTTCTGGCACGTCCCACATGGCGCGGAGGTCTTACGCGTTGCCCTAATCGGAGCTGCGCTCAGAGTAACCCTCGTCTTCGCATTCCATCCAGGACCTCCTGACTGAAGGCACCATGCCTCCTAGAGGACGGCGGCTTGGGTTCTTACTGCAATTCAAGTCCTGTTCCTTCTTTGGCACTGCAGGCAGCCCCAGGCCCAGAGGAGCAGCTACGGCGTTCCTTGGTTGAGACAGTTCGCTGGATGCGGGCCTCCCTACTTCGATAAGTTGACTCAGGGAAGGAAACACAGGGTAACCGGTGTCTCTTGGGACTCGTTAGAAACCACAGGGATGTACGCTGAGTGTGCCCATGAAAACGGGGGCTTGCTGGAACTAGCCCTGCTTTCCCATTTTGAGGGCGGCATTCATGCCTGCCTTGACGCTCCCTGACATTCCCGGCTCCCGACAGGCCAGTGAGCCCTGGAAGAATGCTTCGGGGAAAATTATGAGTTTGCTCTCTCTAAACCAGGGGCTTCCGTGGCCGCAGTGGCGGTCCGCATGACAGGCTCTAGAGCTAAAGGGAACCTCAACGTGAGAACTCGCCTCCAGGTTAGGCCCTGAGTAGCCGTGCAGAAAGGGAGGCATGCAGCTCTTTCCAGGAGTTCTTAGTCGCTTTGCTTTAAAGGAAGTACACGTCCGGGGACTCCTAGGCCCCACGGGCGTGCATCATTTTCCCTCCAAGGTCACTGAGTGCCTCCAGACACCTGTGGGCTGGCTGAGCAACGTCGAGGTCCATTGCTTGATTCCCTCGGAGGACCCCTGTGCGTGCCGAGTGCTGGGCAACCACACACTGCGCGTTCCTTGAGGAGCGCTACATCTCCAGAGCCCTCGAACGCCCTCAGGACAACATGGCTGGTGAGTGCGAAGTGCCCAGGAAGACTCTGTCATGGCCCTTGTGTGAGCTGCCATGAGAGAACGCTGTGCTTGGAACACTGTGAGGCCCGCCCTCGTACCTGAAGTCACTCTGCTCGAGGAGAAAGTCGGCATCTTAGCATGCTGTGTGGCTCCTGGCACACCCAGCATGAACCCACGCCTGGAAGTAAGGCCCTGATTTGCCGTGCAGAAGCGGAGGCGTGCTGCAGTTTCCAGGAGGCGGTGGCCTCTGCTCTGCATACCTTGAACGGCAGCACAGCTTTCTGGACACCTGGGAGGCTAGCCGGGGCACCCTGTTCCCGGCAGGAACACTGAGTAACCCCAGGCGCACCTGGGTCTGCTAAGCAACATCCAGGCCCGTAGCCCTTTAGAGCCCCTCTGTGCACGCCGAGCGTAGGGAAACGCACTGCCCTCTCTTTTGGAGCAGCTTGGTTTCCTCAGCACTCGCACACGTTCACGCACACTTTTCTGGCACGTCCCACATGGCGCGGAGGTCTTACGCGTTGCCCTAATCGGAGCTGCGCTCAGAGTAACCCTCGTCTTCGCATTCCATCCAGGACCTCCTGACTGAAGGCACCGTGCCTCCTAGAGGACGGTGGCTTGGGTTCTTACTGCAATTCAAGTCCTGTTCCTTCTTTGGCACTGCAGGCAGCCCCAGACCCAGAGGAGCAGCTACGGCGTTCCTTGGTTGAGACAGTTCGCTGGATGCGGGCCTCCCTACTTCGATAAGTTGACTCAGGGAAGGAAACACAGGGTAACCGGTGTCTCTTGGGACTCGTTAGAAACCACAGGGATGTACGCTGAGTGTGCCCATGAAAACGGGGGCCTGCTGGAACTAGCCCTGCTTTCCCATTTTGAGGGTGGCATTCATGCCTGCCTTTGTCGGGACCCGGCTCTGAATGTACCAAGAGGTCTGTGCAAAGCCAAGGCTGACAGTACTGAGCAAAGCTAGTACTGGGAGGTACAAAATGGGAAAGCAAAGCTTCCCGAGAGGTGGTTCCCCTCAAGATTTCCCCAAGCAATTCCCTGGTTGTAAAATGATGCTCTTTGGGGTATTTTTGCTATGCAACATATTATGTTGTAATGTAGGATTTAAACTTAGACCACAGTATAGAGTAAAATGGAAACCCCCTACCGAATCCCCTTTAACCACGCCGGCTATCCCCACATATCGACCCGCACATTGGGCTAAAGGAAATGTTACTGGATCAGCTGTATGGAGGGAGGCTACATTGGAGAAACAGTTAGATGATGTATGGCCTCCTTGGGAAGTTGCTGATGGGTATGGAAACATTTGGTTTTGGTATAGGGAAGATTTTTTGTAGATTGGGTATATAAGAAACTATATTGGGTTATGTGGGAAATAGCTAGAATTAAAATGATCATGGGATATGTAAAATTTAAAGATGCAGATAAAGCTATGCAAAGAAATAGATATAAAGCTTATTGCAGATATTTTAAGAATAGGTTAGGTCTTGCAGTACGGTGTTTTTCAAGATGGCCAATAACAGGAAGAGATACGATCTGGAAGTGGAGCGGCAGGCCTGTGACGGTAGAGCATGGAGTACCCGACGGGACTTGGACTGCTTGGTACTGACCTATAAAGAAAATAGCTTACGTGAGCCAAAAAATCACCAAGGTGTGAAAAACCAAAGAGATTGTGTCTGATTTCGTCAAAGTACAAAGAGACCACAGGAGCTGTGATTAGGATATGCTCCACCGCAGCAGACTGTGTGAGGAAAACATTAATGAGATTATTGTGTGAACCGCTTACGTAAGCAGGTGTTTTTTGTTAAAGTGGTTAATGTGTTATTGTTTGTGTAAGATTTTTGGCTCAAGAATAAAAGGTTGCGAAAGGTTAAAAGATGATATGAAAAATAAGAATAGGGAACTGTAGAACTATAAATGTTGCAGCTTTTTGCTAATAAAATGTCAGATCCTTGCATCCAAGAAGAGGTGTCTTGAGTTCTGTCCTCGCCGACGCCGTCCTCCCCTCTGGCAATCCTGTACCGCTGAGGCTGGTCCTCGGCATGCCTTGATGCTCCCTGACATTCCCGGCTCCCGACAGGCCAGTGAGCCCTGGAAGAATGCTTCGGGGAAAATTATGAGTTTGCTCTCTCTAAACCAGGGGCTTCCGTGGCCGTGGTGGCGGTCCGCATGACAGGCTCTAGAGCTAAAGGGAACCTCAACGTGAGAACTCGCCTCCAGGTTAGGCCCTGAGTAGCCGTGCAGAAAGGGAGGCATGCAGCTCTTTCCAGGAGTTCTTAGTCACTTTGCTTTAAAGGAAGTACACGTCCGGGGACTCCTAGGCCCCACGGGCGTGCATCATTTTCCCTCCAAGGTCACTGAGTGCCTCCAGACACCTGCGGGCCGGCTGAGCAACGTCGAGGTCCATTGCTTGATTCCCTCGGAGGACCCCTGTGCGTGCCGAGTGCTGGGCAACCACACACTGCGCGTTCCTTGAGGAGCACTACATCTCCAGAGCCCTCGAACGCCCTCAGGACAACATGGCTGGTGAGTGCGAAGTGCCCAGGAAGACTCTGTCATGGCCCTTGTGTGAGCTGCCATGAGAGAACGCTGTGCTTGGAACACTGTGAGGCCCACCCTCGTACCTGAAGTCACTCTGCTCGAGGAGAAAGTCGGCATCTTAGCATGCTGTGTGGCTCCCGGCACACCCAGCATGAACCCACGCCTGGAAGTAAGGCCCTGAAAGCCGTGCAGAAGCGGAGGCGTGCTGCAGTTTCCAGGAGGCGGTGGCCTCTGCTCTGCATACCTTGAAAGGCAGCACAGCTTTCTGGACACCTGGGAGGCTAGCCGGGGCACCCTGTTCCCGGCAGGAACACTGAGTAACCCCAGGCGCACCTGGGTCTGCTAAGCAACATCCAGGCCCGTAGCCCTTTAGAGCCCCTCTGTGCACGCCGAGCGTAGGGAAACGCACTGCCCTCTCTTTTGGAGCAGCTTGGTTTCCTCAGCACTCGCACACGTTCACGCACACCGTTCTGGCACGTCCCACATGGCGCGGAGGTCTTACGCGTTGCCCTAATCGGAGCTGCGCTCAGAGTAACCCTCGTCCTCGCATCCCATCCAGGACCTCCTGACTGAAGGCACCATGCCTCCTAGAGGACGGCGGCTTGGGTTCTTACTGCAATTCAAGTCCTGTTCCTTCTTTGGCACTGCAGGCAGCCCCAGGCCCAGAGGAGCAGCTACGGCGTTCCTTGGTTGAGACAGTTCGCTGGATGCGGGCCTCCCTACTTCGATAAGTTGACTCAGGGAAGGAAACACAGGGTAACCGGTGTCTCTTGGGACTCGTTAGAAACCACAGGGATGTACGCTGAGTGTGCCCATGAAAACGGGGGCTTGCTGGAACTAGCCCTGCTTTCCCATTTTGAGGGCGGCATTCATGCCTGCCTTAACGCTCCCTGACATTCCCGGCTCCCGACAGGCCAGTGAGCCCTGGAAGCATGCTTCGGGGAAAATTATGAGTTTGCTCTCTCTAAACCAGGGGCTTCCGTGGCCGCGGTGGCAGTCCGCATGACAGGCTCTAGAGCTAAAGGGAACCTCAACGTGAGAACTCGCCTCCAGGTTAGGCCCTGAGTAGCCGTGCAGAAAGGGAGGCATGCAGCTCTTTCCAGGAGTTCTTAGTCGCTTTGCTTTAAAGGAAGTACACGTCCGGGGACTCCTAGGCCCCACGGGCATGCATCATTTTCCCTCCAAGGTCACTGAGTGCCTCCAGACACCTGTGGGCCGGCTGAGCAACGTCGAGGTCCATTGCTTGATTCCCTCGGAGGACCCCTGTGCGTGCCGAGTGCTGGGCAACCACACACTGCGCGTTCCTTGAGGAGCGCTACATCTCCAGAGCCCTCGAACGCCCTCAGGACAACATGGCTGGTGAGTGCGAAGTGCCCAGGAAGACTCTGTCATGGCCCTTGTGTGAGCTGCCATGAGAGAACGCTGTGCTTGGAACACTGCGAGGCCCGCCCTCGTACCTGTGTCACTCTGCTCGAGGAGAAAGTCGGCATCTTAGCATGCTGTGTGGCTCCCGGCACACCCAGCATGAACCCACGCCTGGTGGTAAGGCCCTGATTTGCCGTGCAGAAGCGGAGGCGTGCTGCAGTTTCCAGGAGGCGGTGGCCTCTGCTCTGCATACCTGGAACGGCAGCACAGCTTTCTGGACACCTGGGAGAAGAGCCGGGGCACCCTGTTCCCGGCAGGA